>NC_136006.1:4259814-4337390 GCF_048128805.1 Centroberyx gerrardi | reverse complement strand
ACTGAGTATCTGACTCAGGAGCAGCTGGTTGTGATTGGCTGAGCTGTCGTTCTGCCGGTCCGTCCCTGGCTCAGAGGAGCGTCTCCTCAGGCCCGAGGCGCACGGCTCCGCTCTCCTGGACCGAGTCTCTGCGTTAAAAACCTCTCCAGCCCGGGACTCACATCAAACATTCAAGTCTCTGACCTTTGACACCGAGGCTTAAGGAAACACTGCTTCTCTTGTTCATCCATTTTGGGTGATGATACCGCAGTTTAAGAACCACTGTAGCTGAAGATAGGAAGATGAGAAATCCTTTATGGTGTCAGCACCTACTATTTAAATGCAAAATGATCTAAAAATTAAGACTCGTCCCAATTAACCAGTTTAAGGCCTTTGTGAGAGACCTGGTATCCAAGTCAATCGGACTCTGTTCTTGTTTTTTACAGGTTGTTTCCTGACTGCTCCTTGTCTCTGTGACTGTCTCTCTGCTGGGTCAGATGTGTTATGTGTTTTAACTCACAGTTTTGTTGTTTATTATAATGTATTTAATTGTTTTGTTTTGTTTTATAATGTTCAATTGCTTCTGTTACCACTCCTTATATAAATTCTGTTATATTTTGGGCATTTGGCTGGCTGTCTTATCCAGATCAACTTAAAACAGTAGAATAAGCTTAAATTCCTAAATCACCAACATAACAAGCAACCAATAGAAAGAAGTGCGAGGGTCAGAGTCACAGCTCCTTGACAACAGATGTAAAAAATATTCTTGTGACCTTAAAATGATCATTTGAGACAAAGAAATGGTACGAAAATAAATAAGAGTGAAGCAGAGAGAAACTTAAGATGAGAGTATAAAAGAGCAAGTCAAGACAGAAGATATTAGGGGGTGTAATGATTAGCATCAGATCTTCCTAACCCAATCATATCTGTGTATACGCTACATGAGTTCGTTTTGAAAATAGCACATTTCTCCACTTGCATATTTTTAGTTTGCTTTGCAGAAAAACTAAAATATGATGAAGAGTTCATTTCCAGTATCAGAGGATAAAGGAGGAGTCAATTATCATCCTGGCTGCTATCATCCCACTTACCGCTCCACTCCATTCAGATGTTTGTAGGACACTTGTACTTGAACACTCATGGACCGCATCAGACCTGCGGTACTTATAATCTAATTTTCCCAAACACACCAATTGTTTTCAGTGACCCGGTGTCAAGTGGCGCGTCAAACCGCTTGAACGTGTCTGTTCTGAGCCCGGCCTGATTTCTGGAGCGTCAACAGAGGAGGGAAACAGCTGGTTTTCATGAAGTTTCTGGAAACCGCCGTGACCATTGACCCATTTCGTGGCAAAAGGACACCATGTATGTTTTCAATCAGCGTGTTGTTGTCCAGGAATAAAACAGACGACGGCAGCCAAGACATGGACGAGGAAAAGATGATTAATGAACGCTGATGAAGGCTCTGTAACATATGACTGCAAACTAAGCGGCTTATTTATTATAATTGCTCAGATGTATGATATGACCATAATGAACACTATATCTCCAAGCTGGTCTACTGGAAGAAGGTGTAGTTCAATCTAAATCTGATGCCAGCGCACAATAGACATGTCAAAAGATTTGTGAGTTATGGCTTCCAATGTGTTCGGTCTTTAAAGTGGTAATACACAACAAGATGCCACCTGTCAATCAAACAGTGTGGGCGGAGCTTGGATTTTCGGTCGATGCAGTTTGAGTTTCTCTCTTCTCTCTGTCTGTTCAGCCATGGTGGCTATCACTGCTCATGCTAACTACCCAGTTCTTCTTCTTCTGTTGATTCCAAACAATGGAAAAGCTTTTTTATCATTATTATTATTTTTAAAATGATTTCTTAATTAACTGAGCATCTGGCAGACAGTGGAGACGTACCTGCTCTCTGATCTCCTTCATCTTCTCCACCTTCTTCAGCTTGGTGGCGTATTCTTGGACTTCCTTCAATCCCATGTCTGTACACAGCCTCACCAGGAACCGCAGGCCTGGACACACACACACACACACACACACACACACATATAGAGTTTTAGTATCCTCTACACATTGTTCGGTGGATCATCAGCTGTTCATCAAACTCCTGTTGAGATTTTTCTACACAATCAGGATGACTTACATTCTACGTTTTCCGGGAACTTGCGGTGGATGTCTTTGTACGTTTCCAGAGCTTTCTGGTAGTTTCCTGTGAAGAAGAAGAAGAAGAAGAAGAAGAAGAAAAGAAGCCATGTTCAGGACATCTCACTCGACTCTTTACTGAGTGATAATTCAGTAAAGTCAGGCTAAGTCAGTGGTTCCCAAACTGGGATTTAGGGGGGTTTCCAGCAAAATGAGGAATAGTTTAATTTCACTATTATTTCAATCACCATTAGCATATTAATCACAATTCTATCATATTTCCTTGAGTACTTACTTCAGAGTCTTATTATTTACTTAAAATACCGTGTATGATGTTCTATCCGGAAAATTAATATGCAGGTTAATAAACTGGAATAAAGCCACTGAGAAGTAAAGAACAGTGTGTTTTACCACTTCTCCTGTAGCAGCTTGCCACCATTAGCTGCCACTTCACTTGGGTCGGCCTGAGGAATACAGCAGAAAAACACACTGTCAGTACAAGTCAGTACAAACACACTGACAAAAAGATGGAGTGAAATGATCTCTCCTCTTAGTTAAAGACAAAAACTAGTTCCAGATGAGAAGAGGCTTTATGGATGAGGCAAGAAAACTGAGACTCACAACAGCCAAAACAAGATGAAATAAGACACTTGAATGACTTTAACTAAAATCAGAAGAAGAAGAGGGTAGAGAATGACATCATTTCAGATATTTCTCAGATGACAGAAACAAGACTGAAGACAACTCCTTGGACTTGACTCTCATAAATGTGACCACAATCAAAAATGACTCCCAAATGTTTGGCAGTCTCTTTGATATAAATTGATATAAAGTCAGGTTGCTAAGATTAACAGGAATTTTAAAAAGTTCCATTTGGCTTGCTAAATATCATGCCGTTATCTTCTAAACTATGTGGACTAGTGGTCACTTACTGAATGAGCGTGGCTCTCTCAAAGTACTGAATAGCCTTCTCGCAGAACTGGGTCTCGATGTAATAAGCGCCGAGCCACTCGATCACATCGATGTTAGAAGGGAAATACCTGAAGGACTGGACAGAAACACAGCGGGAACACCGGACTGCTTAGACAACAACACCATTCAATGTTGTAATGTGGGAGAAATCGGTAAGAATAGGTGATTTAATTGGCAGTTTTTTCCACACTCTCAGTCCTATTGTGTCGTACAAACCACTATACTATATGTTTAGCTACACCAAGAGTTAAAGATATACCTGCCTATACCTATCTATGGTTCTGAGTCTGATTCTCAGGACCTAAGACTGTGTTGCAGTTGCTTGAGCAAAGAGCACAGAGTTTTCATCTTATTCACTAAGAAATTTATGCAGATTAAGTTGCAGTGCAAAGAAGTCCTTGAAAGGAAAACTGCCAAGCAAACAGCCCCTTCATCACCAATAAGCACAAATTGTGTGCTTAAGCTCTAAAACTAATCCACCGAGGCTGATTCCACTCTAACTGCAGCTTTCACTCGTCTGATCTGAGACTTCTTGCTTCCTGTCTTGCTGATGACGATGCTCCAACCTGAAGTGAGACAGCAGCCGTTCTGAATGGACAAACTCTTTGTGCAAAGTCTTCACGCTGCCTATCAAAGGATCTTAGATGTGCTACAATAATTTTGGGGGAGTTGATTGTTACTGAACTGTTACTGAATTGGGCGCAGCCTTGATTTGCACGGCCTCGCCTACAAATAACTATTATGTGAGCAAAATAATACGATTTACATATAATTAACATATGCATGACCATGACGCGGTAAAGACATGGCAATCCGATTTGGTCACTTTGATGATATGGCGCATGCTCTTCACTGTGCAAACTGGATCTGAGTACCAACTTCTATTCTTGTCACCTTGATTTTTTTTGGTGCTAGTTTTAGTTTTGAGACAAGATGCTTTGTTATTGTTTTTTATGATTATATTTTATCAAAGGTGCTTTTAAATCACTTCACTATGTTTTGTCAGTACGCAAACTAAATCCACTTCAGTGTCCCGCTGTACCTCATAGTAGTACTGGAAAGCCTGGGACTTGTCTCCCTCACTGTCGTACAGCTCTCCCAGTTTGGCGAGGACCTGCGGGTCGGTGGGCGTCACGCTGATGAGCTGCATCAGCCACTCGATGGCCTGCTGGGGGTCCTCCAGCAGCTCGTAGCTGGGCAGGCAGTCAAGGACCGACACTGGCTCATGTGCGGGCGGATAGAGAAGAGGGTTTATGACTGGAAGGTTGCTGGTTTGATTCCCTGGGCTGACTGGGAAAATGTGGCGGGTGTGGAAAAATATGAGTACAGCCTTCCCCTCCCATGACAAACCAAGGCAGTTAACCTCATCTGCTGCAGTGGCCAACAGCAGGAGACTGTGGTTGTACTGGGCAGCTCCCAAGTGTGAATGTGTGTATAAATGTGAAGCAGGGTGTTGCTGAAAAAGATCATATGTGCTCAGTTGACTAAAAAGATATTATAAGAGCTATAATTGTACGTGCACACGAACACACTAATATATACATCCACACTCTCAGATAATCTGATGTAGAAGCACATGCACATATTTTACAGCTTTGTTATGCCTCGTCTCCACTGGCCGGGGTTTGGCCACGCGTCTCCACTGTTTCTAGAACCAGGTCATTTTTGTTTTCTGTTCTCTCACTCTAGCGCTGAAATGAAATGTTCATTCAAGAGATGAGGGAATGAGATGTGCTTGTTACTTTCAAACCCTGCTGTTCTTTGGCTTGTTGACTAATCAATGACATGCAAACCAAATAATACCATAACACAGCTAGACTCAGCCGGACTGAACAGAGCCAGTAGAGACCAAACTGGGTCAGGAGCCAAAATGAGTTACAGGTCTGTTTTTTGCTCCGTCTTCACCAGACCGGACCACTGAATCCCAAACAGATAAAGTATCAGTCTTCACTAGTTGTAGCGTGACAAACACACATGCTGAATATACAAAACACACACTCTTCATCAGTAGGATACAGGTTGGCCAGCTGGTACATGACTTGGGCGCTGTTCCTCAGAATGGCGTGCAGCTTCAGGAAGCAGTCCAGAGCCTCCTCCAGACGATTCAGTTTCTTATAGGTCAGACCTGAAGGAGGAGGGAACGGTCTATCAACTGGTGTACGTTTCAGAGTCTATGGCCAATCTAACTGCATTCCTACATTCAAGCTTTTACATTGGACATCCTGGGGTGTCTAGTAAAAACTGAATTTCTCATTTGGTATCCAGGCTATAGAAGTTGACTGCTATTTGCAAGCTTTTTGATTGTCATTTGCTGTGTGATCCCAAGTGATATTACTGAGGTGCTGTGCATTAAGATATAGGTCTAATTTGAGAGTTATTATACAGTACAATATGATATGACAGCATTTATTGTCACAAGGTTAATATTTAGAAGGCCAGTATGAAACAAGAGAGACAAAATTCAAAACATTCACCAGCTACCAACAAAAGTTAACATCATTCAAAGCTAAATTTCCTCTTTTTTTTATCTTTTGTGCCTGCTATGTCCTCTAAAGGAACCGCTGTATTGTTATTCAGTATTGTACATCAGAAGTGGATGTTACCCAGGTTGTAGAGGGCCTCGGTGCAGGACGAGTCGTTCCTCAGAGCTTCTTTGTAAAACTCGGCAGCCTTCTCGTAGTCCTGCCTGACGAACACCGTGTTGCCCTTGTTGATGAGCGCGGCCGGGTTGTAGCGGTCGGCGGTCATGGCGAGGTCAGCGTAGCGGTCGGCCTGGTCGTAGTCCTTCTCCTGCGAGGGGTCAAAGGTCAAAGGAGGAGCATACACACACACTAGACATCTTCAGCTTCTACTTCACAAGACTACTTTTGAACTACTTTAAAGAAATTGAGGCTTTTCAAGTTGTTATTATTTCACAAGACATGCGCAAAGTTATTCATATTCCTGTTTATAAATGTGGATGTGAATATCAATTAGCAGGGCGGGGCCTTACCAGGAAGTAGAGGAAGGAGAGGTTGGTGGCTGCAGCGCTCTTCACTCTGCTGTCCTTCTTCTCAAACGTCTTCAGAGTCTCCACAGCCTGGTAGGAGACGAGGAGCAGTGGCTTCATCCCAGTGTATTAACACAGTAATGCTGCATAGGTACTTAGTGGAAAAGTACATGACAGTTTCCCTGATATATAATATACATACAGAGGTGTGATGACCAGGGTCCCTACACAGTTTCAGTGTTAAAATTCCATACATTTTCCAGATCTTAATTTCTTGATTTGAGTTGAAGATTTTGGTGTTCAGTATGATAACTCTGCCATATCACTTCATAGCAACAAATATGTGAGATGAACGGGGCGAATGTGTAGTCATATGTATATTAGGACAGTATAGCAATATTTTTCCATTCTTTATCACACTTTTTTGTGCCTAGAAATTACCAAATTATTTTTCCATACATTCCAGACCTATGTAAGAACCCTGAACAATACAATGTACGTACAAACTGTAGAAGCAAAATGAGATACTTTAATAAAGTCACGGCCAGCATGAGATTAAAGCTCATTATTAAATATTATTGAAGTTATTAGCTATCTGGAAAACTTTACATCCAAACGTAACATTTTACAGGATGCAATTATCTGCATTTTTTAAACATTGAATGATTAATATCAACCACCTTTTTCCCCCCAAAATGGACATATAGCATTTTGAAATGAAACCCTTCCCATGTAATTCATTGTTACACCCTTGTAAGTATATTATGTATTCAGGAGATTTTAAGTATTTACACAGTATTGGGGACATGCTGATGTCAATTTGCATTTCCCTACCCATCAGAGTAGCAATTATCATCATCAGCTAAGTTATTATTTTAACAAACCACATCACATCAGCCCCTGTTATTCTCTCACTTCCTGTGAGAGCTACATACACATGCATCTTTACCGATCAGACATAATGTCAGTGAATGCAAGGAGGATCAGTTGGATTATGAGAGTCTACGTGAACTGATGTTTTTTCAAAGTTTATTTATCCAAGGAATGTTATTTTTTTCAGCTACATACAGTTGGAAACAGTCTTCTACTATTTCTACTGGAGCAACTGAAGGTTAAATGCCTTGCTCAACAGCACATTAATGCTAGTTACTGAGGAAGGGGAGAGGGTGATTCATTCCCTTCCCCCACTCAGATATCCCTACCTGGTCCAGGGATTCAAACCAACAACTGCTTCTCTAACCTCTCTAGACAGCTGCTGTTCTTTGGAACATGCATGCTTGAGTAGTGTTGTTGTGGAGTAGTGGAGTAGTTTTTCATGCCAAAAAACAAACAAAAAACACAAACTACATGTGAACACGGAAACAGAAGGCACACATACCTCGACCTTAGGCATGCAGATGGAGAGGAAACAAGGAAAACAAGAGTGAATGGAGGGAGTGAGAAGAGGAAAATTAGAGTCTGAACTGCTGAAACAGCTCCAGCAGGGAAACGACCACACATGAACAACAGAGCCAGGCAACAGCTGCACAGAAATACAATGTTGTACAAAAAAGATGGAAAAAAATAATATACACAGCAAAACAAACACCAGATCCTCCACATATGATATGCGTGTGTTTAAAGGGGCGTACCACTCATTTTAAGAATTTATAGATGTTATTTTTAGTTCAGTCCATAGTGGTGAACATAAATGAGGATCAATTTTCTGGTTCAGAATTGATAACACTATTAAACAACAAAGTTCATTTGAGTATAAAAACCTAGACAAACATCCTCTGGATCTGACATCTTGATGATGTGACAAGTTTGAGTTTCCGCTCTCTGGTTTTTAGCTCTTTCAAAGTTTTAGCTGTTTTTTTCCCTAAATGGATAGCACATTTTGGAATGAAACCCTTCAAATGTAATTAGATTACACCTTTGCAAGTAAATTATGTATTCAGTTTTCAGGGTTCCCACACCTTCTTAAACATCAAATTCAAGGACTTTTCAAGGACTTTCCAGACCCAATTCCCTCAAATTCAAGGACCCAACACGGCATAGTTTGAGACACGGATCAAGGTTAATTACTGTTACAACACTGAGAATTTTTATAATGAGAACTAGCAGGCTTTACAGAAGCTCACAGACAACAATTAAAAAGAGAGAGAGGCTTGAATGTGTGAACACTTCTCAACTGATGGCAGACTATGTGGTCTCTTGCCTTCTCTAACACAAATATATAAATTCAAGCACTTCCAATGACCCATGTCTAATTATGTCTATTTTCAAAAACTTTCAAGGCCTTGATTTTTTTTTCTCAAATTCACACACTTTCAAGGATTTCAAGGACCCGTGGGGACCTTGAGTTTTTATTTTAAGCATTAACTTGAAAATTTTACTTTGAAATTCTAATTTAAGACTTTGGGAAAAAACTTGCATGTTCTCAAATATCGCACCAGCAGCTTCCAGCCAAATGTTAGCCAATGTTGTCTCTTTTGTTGGATGGTAAATTAGTCTAATCTGCGAACCACACCGGCAGGTTACCAGCCATCATTCGGAGGGCCTACTCAAATCTAAAAAACCCAATCGGCTGGTAAAATATTGAATGTGGGTAGTGAAGTTTGGGATTCACCTGCTGGCACTGTCACAGACCAAAGGAGTGACACATCTAGATTCCTAAATGAAGTGGTATTACCCTCTCAGTCTGTGAGACAGACACTGACCTGGTTGCAGTCCCTCTGTCTGAGGTAGGTGATGGCTTTGTTGATCTCTAGATCGTTGGCCAGCTCCACATACTGAGAGCTCTTCACCATGTCCACACACCTAAAAAACAACATAACACTTAACTCATTTGTTGTTTACTGTCAAATATAGAATGCGTGATTGGTAAATTTAATCTAATCTTGGCCCATCACGATATGGCTCACATGTTAAATAATCAAATTAATGCTCATCCCGCTGAACTGAATGGTAATGTTATGTGTGATGTTAAACAAAACTAAAACTACTCCTTCAAAATATTTCATACCTCATTTTTTAAATAGAATTAGCTTGTTATCATCAGTTCAGACAGCAGAATTGTGTGTCATGATATCGTAAAAAATCACCATATCATCAGAATATGATTCTACTGAAAGATGATAAACGATAATATTGAATTATCTCCCGGCCCTATGTTGCTAACAGTGTGTTTCAGTGTCATGATGGTTTTCTTAGACAATAAACTGAGGTAAGAAATAAATGAAAAAATGGGGCGATTTGAAGGACAAAGGAATTAAAAGTACAAACAATCATTAAAAACAAACAGAATACACATATCACATAATAAAAAGAGACAGGAGAGTACAGAGAACCAGATTAACATTTGGAAGTGAACACCAACTATCAGTTTATGGTGGTACATTTTTAACTGTGGCTGTATATAGTTTGTCTAATCTATTAGGTGCTTTGGCAGGGAACCGACCAGCCTTTGTCGGTTCTTTTCTATATTTACAAAACAATTTAGAGAGTGAAATAACTACAGTGGCAGGTAAAGTTTTCACTCCACCGCCCACTGTGGCCAGCAGATGAAAGAACAGTAAAATCCTATTCCACTGTGTGTTGCCCTCTGGTGTTGAGATATGGGGGGAAAAAACATAACAACAAACCAGTCGAATCCAGCGGCGAAGGAAGTCTCAATAGCCGGAGCGATGAGCTTGGCTGAGGTCATGATGAACTTCTCAGCCAGGGCTTTTCTGTGTAGACAGGGAGAGAATCCAGCAAATCAATGGTACATTTACTAAACACTCAATCAACGGGATAAATAAAAGATAGAGAGAGACCGTTCGTGTTTTGGTCAAGAGAAGAGTGTGTCTGTTTTGGTAAAGAAGATGAGTATGAAGAAGAAGAAGAATATGAATATGAATATGAAGAAGAAGGAGAATATGAATATGAAGAAGAAGAAGAAGAAGAATATGAAGAAGAAGAAGAAGAAGAAGAAGAATATGAAGAAGAATACGAAGAAGAAGAAGAAGAAGAAGAAGAATATGAATATGAAGAAGAAGAAGGAGAATATGAATATGAAGAAGAAGAAGAATATGAAGAAGAAGAAGAAGAAGAAGAAGAAGAAGAAGAAGAAGAAGAAGAAGAAGAAGAAGAAGAAACTGTGTTCATGATTTGGTAAAGAGGAAAGTGTATCAGTGTTTTGATAAAGAACAGAGTGCGCTCGTGGTTTGGTAAAAGTGAGCACTACCAGAGAAGAGAGTGTCAGTATTTTGGTAAAAGATTTTTCTTACCGCTCTCTCTCCATCTGGTGCAGCCTGTCGTTCTTAATGGCCTCGATCACCATGTTTGTGCGAGTGTCATCCTGAAAGAGATGATAGGATGAAGTAAGAATTAGGATGCAGGATGTTGAGAGAGTGAATACAGGTTAAGTATATGGGCTGTACTGCCCTGCAAAAGAAGAGGCAGTTACTTCAATTGTGGTTGAAAATGAAATTTGGTCATTTTTGTGAATCAGTGTTAGGTCTGAGAAGAGAAAAGAGAATTTACCTACAGGGTTCAATAGAGTATGACATTATTAAAGTTATAATCTGCAACATTTTCATATAAATAAATGTCAGTTTTGCAACTCCCTATCACCAACTGATAGAAAACAACAGTGATTCAACCTATATCCAGTTCATAAATCTTCTCCACTGTCTGTTCTAACCAGCCGGTGTCTGGTCGCTCTTTCCTGGGAAAAATCCTCTGCAGCACAGGAAGTGATGCGTTTTACATTTCCGGTTTGTTGTGGAATCAACAGAAGAAGAAGAACTGGGTAGTTAGCATGAGCAGCGATAGCCGCCATGACTGAACAGAGAAAGAAAAGAGAAACTCAAACTGCATTGAAAGAAAATCCAAGCTCCGCCCACACCGTTTGATTGACAGGTGATCTGTGGGAAGTGCAGTGCAGAAACACCACAGTGAGGCTGAGGGACAAAGATGGAGACTGAATAAGATCACCACTTTAATAAATCATATAACTCACATTGGAGGGGATGTACTTGTCGTCCTCGTCGATGCCCAGAGGGACGCAGATGAGCTTCTGGAAGGCCTTCTTCATCCTCTCCCTGTCTCCGATGGCGTAGTAGCACAGGATGAGGTTGAAGCCCGTCTTGATGTTGGGGCTCTCGCTCATGATGTGCTCGAAGGAGGTGATGGCGTCCGAGTACTGGCCCATGCGGACGAAGACCACGCCGATGTTCTGCATGATCTTGATCCTCAGCTCCTTGTGGGCGTTGGAGATCTGGTCCAGCGCCATGCGGTAGAACTTGATGGCTTTCGGGTAGTTCTTCTGTTTGAAGTAGATGTTGGCCATGTTGACTTTCAGCCGGCCTGCGGGGGGCAGAGGGAGGCGGGGAGGAAGCGCAGGGCGAGTCGGTCAGTATGCAACTGTCCAACATGATGGGGCCGGGCGATAATTCAATATTATCGTTTATCGTCTTTCAGTGGAATCGTATCGTGATGATATGGAGATTTTGGGATATCGTGACGCACAATTCTCCTGTCTAAAATGATGATAACAAGCACATTTTATTTAAAAACTCATGACAAAATGAGGTATGAAACATTTTAAGGAATATTATTAAAAAAAAGAAATATAATTCCGCACACTGTCTACACACTGTCTACACTCATAGGACCTCCATCAGACAAAGATGATTTTTGCCTGATGAAGGTCCTATTTCATTTTTTTATAGATTATTTTTTCATTTAGATTAATGTTATTTTTTATTTAGATTATATTTGTTTTTCAGTAACTGCCTCTTTGGTTTTTGTCCTAGGTACCTGTCACTAAAAGACTTTTAGGTGTGCTAAAGTTCCTTTTTTCTTTAAGGAATATTATTTGAAAATGTCAGTTTGGTCTGACATCACACCTAACGTTACCGTTCAGTTCAATGGGATGAACATTAATTTATTTAACATGTGAATTTACATATGTGGACCGTATCGTGATATATATTGATATAGAAAAAAAACCCTTATGATTATCGTGATATTGATTTCAACCATATGGCACCGCTTTAATCCAACATATCACTTCTGTCATGTGAAAACCTCCAACTTTGGTGATTTTAACCTGACGCTCCTGTCATCAGCTCCTCTCACCTGCGTTACTGAACATCTTGTTCTTCACGATGACCTGGTAGCTGTTCAGGGCCTCTGGGTACATGTCGTTATTCGCGTACTGGTTGGCGAGGTTGAACAGAACCTGGACCGCACAGAAACATTCAGCGTTTCTTCATCAGACAACAGCAGCAGGGCAATGAAGTCAGGAATCTCAATAGCAATGTGTGTTTTTAACCACACGTTGCCATGGTTACAGGTAAGAAGAAGTAAAAATTGTCATGTATCATCTATTCAAAGTAGAGCTGGGTGACAATTTAATATTATCATTTATCATCTTTCAGTGGAATCATATTGTGATGATACGGTGATTTTGGGATATCATGACGCACAATTCTGCTGTCTGAACTGATGAGAACAAGACTAATTTATTTAAAAACTAAAAACAAAATGAGGTATGAAACATTTTAAGCAATATTATTTGAAAACAGTTTTGTTTGAAATTACACCTAAAAAATGAGGTATGGTAGAAATATTATTTGAAAATTTCCTAACATTACCATTCGGTTCAATATCATATCATGACATGCTTTTCTGCTTGTCTTTCATGCTGCGGCCCATGACAAAGTGGTCCTAATTTTTTTGATTTTATTGTATCCTGGTTTTAAACTTTGTGCATTTGATTTGGATGTTTATTGTGTTTTAGTGGGACCTGAACAGCTGATCCTTATCAATAAACAATATATATAGTTATCAAAAAATATTATTATGATTATTTAGGGCTGGGTGATAATTCAATATTATCGTTTATCGTCTTTCAGTGGAATCATATCGTGATGATATGAAGATATTTTAATATCGTGACACATTTCTGCTGTCTAAATTGATGATGAAAAGCAAATTTTACTTAAAAACTCTCATAAAATGAGGTATGGTAGGAATATTATTTGAAAATTTCAGTTTTGTTTGACACCACATCTAACATTACCATTCAGTTCAATGAGATGAACATTAATTTGATTATTTAACGTGATTTTGCATACATGAACCATATCGTGATATATATTGATATCGAGAAAAATTCTTATGATTATCGTGATATTGATTCCAACCATATCGCCCAGCCCTAATTCAAAGAGTTTCGAAACATTTTTAGCCCAGAGCACAAATAAGATTTTTTGCTTCAGAGTCTGAGAATCAAGCTCATTAAAACACATTATTCCTGAAACTTAGAGCCTAGTAGAGGTTTGTCCATTTTAGCTACTGATTCATAGTTTTAGAAACCAATCTAATCTAATCTTAATCTTTAATCTTCTCTGGGGTGTGTCCATATAGTTGATCAAATCCTGACAGAACTTTCCCTGCTGTGTCTCCCTCTATACTTTCCAGTGTCTGACGCCTGAGTAGAAAACTGCGAGCAGACAGCCAGCTGTCCTGTTCAGAGAAACATCAAGGTAAGCAAAGCAAGAACATAAAAGCAACACAGATCAAGTGCAATTAAAGGAAAAATCCACCCTATTAGTGATGTTAGTTTATGGACACATTTTGCTGTTTGGTGATGTATTTTTCTCATTGTACATCGAGATATTTCCGGTGCAGCTACAGTGGAGTTTGATATGAGAAAATGTTTCATCAGCGGTAAACGTCAGGTTTTGGTGTCAGTCCTTCAGAATCAAAGAGCGAGGGCTTCTTTCTAGAGCCGCCATTTTGCACCGAGAGACGTTCAACAATACAGGGAAAAATCCATCGTAGAAGAGGAGAGAGACCAGTTTCTCCACCCACAGGAGCAGGAGAGAGACCAGAATGCACTGCAGCCACAATGTTGAGTCTCACTTTTTCCTTGACTGGAATAATTCTTGCTCTCTTGCTCTTACTATGTTACTGCATTGTGGGAAACGTAGGAAATAACTAACTGAAGTAGAACTAGAAGAGGCAGGTTGAGAGGAAGTGGGTTCACCAAAGAAGTAAATTACAAAACTTCATCACAAAATTACTCCTGAAATGCATTGAACTTCACAGACTGATGATATATAACGGTGTGAGAGTATGCTGGGGGTGGATTTGTCCTTTAATAATGCATCATTACATAAAAGCAAGTCTAGGAAAGTGAGTTTTAAGAAGAGATGACACTGATTTATCCAGGTTACTTACAGAGTAGGTGAGGTCTAAATTGATGTGGTCAGCATTTCCAGACTGTTCCCTCTGTCTCACCAGCGCTCTCTCCTTCCTCCCTGCCTCTTTGGCTTTCTCAAGAGCCTAGAGTAAGTTACACACACACACACACACACACACAAGGTACATAAGTACATACGTAGCCACACACACAGGTAACAGGTCAAGAAACTCTTTTATTCCAATTGTAATTGATTTTATTAACAAATATGGCGTTTGACTCCAGGAGGAGTGTTAAGGGACGTGAATGATGCTGGTTTCAGTTAGTGCTGTATACCAGTCCGTTGATTGTTGAAGCATTTTTCTTCTTTATTTTATTATTATATATTATATTATATATATATTATTTTATAGTTATTAACGGTTTAACATCTTGGTGCTGATGCATCTGATGTATTTTTAGATGGTTTTTATGTACAGTTATCCTGTCTCTATGTTGCACTCTGCTAGCTGCAAAACAAATTGCCCCTTGGGGATAATAAAGCTCTACTCTATTCTATTCTACTCTACTCTACACGGGTCAGCTGTAGTGGGATCTGCAGCCAGAGTAGTCACACCTGCCGGGGACTTTTTGAGACAAAAACATTTTAGATGCTTTGGTTATCTTGAATTCTGTTGCGCTTCATGATGAATTACAAACCTGATCCATTGAGTGAGTAAGTTTTAAAGTAAAACACACTGCTTGATTCAATACATGAAGCAGAACTGAAAACAGGTAGGGTGACTTTTTTTCTATATGGCCAGTAAAAATTATTCATGGCAGCTTAGTTTTTCTAGTTTATCAGCCATTGGCAGATGAGCCAAAAAGTTAATTTCATTTGCAAATCAACACTGCAACTCTGTACTGCAGCGTGTCTTTTGTTATTGTTTTTCTATATTTAAGAGGAAAGCCTTCACTATAAAATCCCGTCCTCACAATGTAACACACTTAGAGCCTTCCTCTACCAATCCACTCTGTTGTTATCCCTGTCCTTCCTAACCAGTACACCAGTGGAGGACAGAGTCTGACCAGCTGTAAGGCTCCCAGGCTGTGAGCCAAGCAGCTCTCTTCTATCAGGTCGTTCACTTTCTTCTCCAGGATCTTGATCTTCTCCTCAACCCTGCAACACCACAGACACATTCAGGAGTAAACAAAGCTATAGAAAACTGAGACACTAGCTCTAAGACTCAAAACCTCCAGTGAGAAAAAAGTAAACTCTTGAGCTGTATACACAAAGTCCAAGGCATTCGAAATCCAGTGAGGAGGGAAAAGACTGAAGGCTTGAAATTTAAGAAAAGCCTTTGTTGTCTTTGTGTATATACGGAAATAAATGAAGAAATAAATGTGAAAAAAATAAAGCATTAAATAAATTTCACACCAATTTATCTTTCTATATTAATTTCCAGATTTACCAGTCTTTTTCTGTATATATTTTACAATTGTTTTTTTATTTCTCTTTATACCACCACATTTATTCATTTATTTATAATTGTAGCACTCTCAGGCTTCTGTACTTGGTTTGCTTCAATATAGTGTCACACCACAGCATAGTCAAGGTTTTTATTGCATATGGAGGTTTTGTGTTCTGCTGTTCTCACCTTTAATGCACGCTTACTCTGACCCACATACACCAGGCCACAGGGGCGTTCGAGCATATACTGTATATAACATGGGTGGAGCTAAAATTAATAAACTCATTTATCTTGTACTTTGTTCCATTCAGAGGATGATAAATAATTTAGTTGGGCAGTAATGGCAGTACCCAGCTACCGGTCCACCTGCTGGTTTCTACTGTTGTGGATTTGCATTGTTCGCATTGCTCAAATTCCTCCAATACTAAATTCTTTTATCAAACAACTCCAGCCTCTTTGATTTAAATTTATAGTGGAGAGAAGTAACGTTTTACAGCTTTATGTATTAGAACAGAAACCCAAGCAAACGCATGGACTCAACACTACACACTGGCTGCATTTCATCCTGTAAGGGGGAGAATAAGCCGTCTATAAATACCAATACTATCACATCTGCTCAGAAAGTGTTGGGATTATGACCAGGATTAATGTACCTCACCAAAGGCAAGTCACATATCAGTTTACAACTCAAAATGTTGTTTTAATGTGTAGTTTCACTTTAAAATCATATCTTATTGGTTAATACAGTAACTTTGATATAGCCTAATAATTGATTATCATGACTTATGCATCTTTAGAGTCAGATTTCAAATAGTTGTGATTTAATAACTTTACAACTATACTGTCATTAATCATTGCTTCAAGTATTATCTCTACACTTGATTAAATAGGTTGCCCTGTCTCACCTACAGGAGCTGACATCCCACCCTAAATAATTCTATATGTGTGTTGGTTTTAAAAGAATATTTTATTGTCACAGGGTTTAAAATGCTGTTTCAAGGCTTTTCCACCCAAGCAAGAAACACTGATCTTTGATGATGCAGGAATTGGCAACACTGAAATACAGAAACCAGTTAGTTTAAGACTGAGCAGGCGAACTCACGTGTCTTCGTTCTTGGTTTCCAGTGGAGGTGCGGGGCCTTTGGACTGGCCCAGAGGGTCAAAGGTCGAGCCTGGAAACAGACACGTTATGCCTTGTAATGTAGATACTCGATTGTTTGGATAATAAGAATCTCTTCTTTCAGATGATCCATATTCACGATGAAAAGAGAAAATTGACTAGAACATGAGCCTCTGATAAATAACAGTTTGTACTCTGGGTGCTTTTCTAGAACTAAACTGTTTTGGTTACAGATGTAGGACAATTCCTTCCATAACACCGACATGCTTAGATGCCCTATATCTTATAAGTAATAGAAGCACAAGCTACTTATCAACACCCATGTAGAGGGGATTAATAGCTAAAATGACTATAATGCCCAATTTCTGTTGATCTATGCCTGACTGTGACTCTAAACTGTGCCCAGCAGCTCTCACCTCGGGTCAAGGAGGAAGTGTAACCTGCTGCTCTGACTGCAGTCATTGGTCTGGCTGCTCCATCCTGACACATTCAAAAAGAAAAACATAACACAATACATATGTTACACTGATATTCACATTTTCCCTGCAAAAGGAGGGATATTATTAAGGTTAGACAAGATATCGGACTGATATTGGCCTTTGGTCATGTTGGTCATGTTTGGTCAAATCGTCTGCAAAACCTTAAAAGAAAACCTATTTTCTTTGCATATTTTACTTATTAATTTAAAGGTTCAATAACATTTTTGTAAATTAATTATTTGCTTAAAAAGCAGTTATGTCTCCCAGAGTTTCTCTACCATTGAATAGGTGTGGTGGGTCACTCTGCCTTAAAGAGCTGCTGACACTAAAAGAATTTAATTAGTCTGGGTTTCAGTGGAGAGTTTTAGTGTCCCATGATGCTCTGAATGACAAGAGTAGAATTCTGGGAGAAACACTGAATAAATCAAGATATTGAATATTGGTCCAAAATTTGGCTAACAGCAGCTTCAATACAAAAATATTGGTATCAATACTGACCTTCAAAAATCCATATTGGTCAAACCCAAGTTACGAGACACCAGTGTCACTATCGATTGATACACAATCAAAGCTATGCAGGGAATCAAATGCACACTTCTACAAACACTGCTCCCACTCAGGCCAGTGGTCATGTATCAATAATGAAAATCATAAAGGAGCCGAAGCTGTCTCACCTGTACAGCTCCGGTCATGGGTCTGCCCAGTGAGGAGGCCATGGGGATCCTAGACTGCAAGACACAACAGTTATAAGATTAATGGGAGGCCATTTAGAGATTTTTTCATGGCTTTTCATGGTTTGATTATGGTCAATAAAATACACCAAAAGTGGAAAATGTAATATGTAAAAAATGAAAAAAATCTGACAAATGTGTTTACGTAGCTAGTGAAACAGTCGCTAACATTCACCTTGTCCTTATTCAGCACGTCAGTTTGAAACACTCTGAGTGTTTGGGACACAAATCTCACCTTCAACAGCCTGCCCTGCCTGCCATAACTGCTGCCTACCTGACAATGTCACATATCATGCACATATTACACAAAAAAAAAAAAACATTGATTAATGATTCATGTGTACATTTAAAGTCAGCTTTCAGACACACAACCTTAAGGTCATTTTCAAAAGATATCATTGCTGGAAATATTCACCCCAGTTTCTGTCTTGGTCTGTTTCAGAGAAGAATGCCTGACTTTTTGAACCCCAGGCTGCAAATCCACTGAGAACATTTCTGGATCTTTTTCCTCATTGTTTTTAATGTGCTATTGTATGTGTGATTCTTTTGCACATGACATGGCCAATGTACTTTTGATACCAGTGAATTTTTTTTATTGTTTCTGATTATGTTTGATTATCTTTTTTGTTGTGTGTAGGAAGTCTTAATTATTATTGTTAAAATATAATAAATGTAAAACTGACTTGCCAATGTGACACAAGCTCTGTCTAAGTAAGCTACGTCCAGTCTCAGAATCAGTGCTACATACATACTGTGTTTGAATAAAAGCTGTTGACTGTGAAATATTGGAGTCTGCGTGCCTCTATTAAAGAGGGTGAACCCTTTTGACACAGGTTACAATATTGGACATTTTTAGTGCTCAGACAGCTGAATGCTATAAGTTAAAACTATTTCAACTTTTAGCATTCAACCATTCAAATGGGTTTTTCCAGTCTCAAAGCAACACCAGCACCATTGACCAGCGCTCCTAGTTACAGAAAAACAGAAAGTGTGCAGTGGACACAAGGGCTTAAGCATCTTTGGGGCACATGATGTCTCATTTACAACTTTTTCTAAAAATTTCTCATGCCAAAAATTACCACAGTTGCACATTAGCAAAAGCAAGCATTACACAGGTATTCACTGTTCTTGTACTTACTCCAAAGGACGTCCCTAAAGGACGACCTCCAGCTGCAGTGCCAGGAAACTTGGCAGTCATCTGGAAAATAAAACACAATACTACTTCATGATGTGCATTAACGCATGAGTAACAGTTACTGGACATCATACACACACGCTTATGTCACTCAATCTCTCTTTCTCTCTCTCTCTCTCTCACACACACACACACACACACACACACTATAAGACCTCAAATGGCAGTAGCAGGTAACTTGGCAGTCATATGGGAAATACATGACATGATTATGTTTCATGATGTGTATCGGTATCAACAAATGAGTGAAGGCTATTGGACATCATACAAACACCCACCTCACCCCATCTTGCTCTCTCTCTCTCTCTCTCACACACACACACACACACACACACACACACACACACAGTAAACAGTGGGTACTTACTGGGGGTCTTCTCCCATGACTTGTCCTCACTGCTTGCTGGAAGCCTGCATCATTGTCAAGCTCCTTGAAAGTCGATAATAGATACACTAATCACAAATCAGGCTATATACAAAATAACTGGCCAATGCAAAACAGACACCTGGAGCAAATCAATCATTTCATATTACTTGAGTTATCGGTTGCCTTGCTAGCTTAGCTTATATCTAACAAGAGATACCTGAATGCAAAATGACTTTTATGGAGCATAACGTTACATCAAATCATCACCATGTTGCTAAATTAAGAAAGGTTAGCGTTAACATTAGCGATACCAGCTAGAGCTATAACGTTAGCAGTGTTGTTAAAGTAACTTACCTCGGAGTCAAATGTTGGATTATAGTCGTTGTACCCCGAATAAAGATCATCCTCCTCTTCAGCAAGATGCACATTTTCCATGTCTGTTTGACAAAGTTCTCCTGACTATGTAAAAAGGAGTAGCTAGTTAGCTCATTAGCTAGCTGATAGTTTGTTGTCGTTTCAGGTTTTCAATCCCACAATTCAATGCGGTATGGGTGGAACAGTTTCGTTTCCACACTTCTGGTTGGTTAGCTACACGTCCATCATCAATTTACACCAACGTAATTGGTCAAAGCGGATTTCATCCGTTGCTAGGATACAAGTGGAAGCTACCTGCTTGACCTGCGCCCTTTTGCCTGGTCGATTTCAGGTCATTATCGTCCAACTACATTCTTTATACTGTGTAAACTATTAAGTAAAAGGTCCAACAACAATGCTATTGGCGGTGAAAGTGTTTGAAATGTTGTTAGGTAGTTCTGTAGGTAATTTGGACCTTTAGGACACCGTACATCACGCCCCTTTTTAGTAGCGTGACTTTAAAGTGGGAGGTGCGATATTTGTGTGCAGATTTCGTAAAAATATTGCAGTTTGAGCTGACATATGTGTTAAAATGAGCTCCTCTAACGGGAAGATCATCACCATAATTGGCAGGTGAGTAGCCTGATAGATGTTTTCACAGTGTTGCCGCCTTTTCTATTCATGCAACTTGTAACTGAGTCATAAATGATTCGTGTAATGATTTATGGAAGTTGTGTTGATTACATAAACATAAAACACGGTTCTGGCGTTACTAAACGTGATGGTGTTTGTTTCTGGGCATGCAATTTAATTTATTGACCTCTTATACTCTGTCACATGACTTGAGCATAACATAACTAGAGCTATTCAACAGTTACCTCTTATATTGTGAGGCCAGGCCAACCCACTTGTTTCTTCACATTTTTAAATTAGTTTCCCTGTTGTTGAGGTCTCCTTGTCTAATCAGCAGTTTAAAACGATTTCTTAGACAAGCCTCATTTATATAGTATAGTATTTCTCTTCCATTATGCTGTGAGGTCGACTGTATATCAACTGACTATTAGAGCCATAAGTTCTTGTCCTACCAGGTTTACATTTTAACCTGTTCTTGTTCTGCACCCTGTTCATGATTACTGCACTTGGCTGACCTTTGCCATCCTCTGAAGTGACTTCTCAACATCCTAACACATAGCTTGTTAAGGTGAAACATCCATAAGAAAGTGAATATTAAGTGATCACTGTCAGATGTCTGTGTGGATTCATTTCAGTCATCCAGGTAGTTGAAGACATTTCACTCTCGAATGAGTGGTGAAACGTCTTCAATTCTTCATTTTAAGTCCATTGGATTTTGATTTTAGATTTTTTGGACATCACTGTCAGATGTTCTCTCTCCTCTTTGCAGAATCTGTCCTATAGACCAAAGTGTTGCGGTTTACACTGCTGTGTGCATCCACCTGCCAAATCCTCCCTAATTTACCAAGAATATACCTCCCAGCCTGCACCTCTCCTGCATTACTACTGCAGGATTTTTCAAAGATAGATGCAGCAACAGTGCGCAGGCCAAGCAACAAGTAAGCCTCAGTGATGGCTTCATCTGAATACACATGACAGGAAAAGGAAAAGGAACTTGGGGGCAGCAGGGTTGAGTCGAGATTCGGGAGACTGTCTGTCAACCGGAAGGCTGAGGTTCAAGCAAAGCTTCCCCCCTGCTGAAGTGTCCATGAGCAAGACACTGAATCCCTACCAGCTCCAGGGCTGTTGCTCTGTAGCTGACCTCTGACCCCTGACCTCTGACCTCCCTGTAGAAGCGTGTGAGAGTTTCTCCTTTGGGGATCAACAGAGTATAACAAAAAACAATGTATAGACGGAGGAGAGAACGATAGGAAAGAGAGAGAGAGCTGCAAGAGCATAACATAAGCCAGGAGTTGACTCCATGCTGTCTTGACTAGCGATGTTCCCATGTTAGTGTTTCCTCACTGATCTACTGTAGGTAAAGTTCCCAAGGAGGGAGGAAGTTCTTGCCGTGCTCGTTCTGTTCTGTTTATTAAAATACTAATCAGCGACATTTTCATTTAAAGAAATCTCCAGAGAGCTCCACAGACCTCTTCTTCTGTGGTGTGGCTTGTCTGACGTTCAGTGACTCTTCCTCAGGTGTTGGAATGAATCATGAAATGTGGTCATTCATTTTGTGTGTGTGTGTGTGTGTGTGTGTGTGTGTGTGTGTGTGTGTGTGTGTGTGTGTGTGTCTGTGTGTGTGTGTGTGTGTGTGTGTGTGTGTGTCACAGCGGGCTGATAGGCCGCTCCTGGGCCATGGTGTTTGCCAGCGGAGGCTACAGAGTGAAGATCTATGACAACCAGCCGGGACAGGCAGCCAAGGCCGTCACTGAGATCAGGTCAGTACAGAGGAGTGACCAAGTCAACTCTGCTCGAGTCCCAAGTCAGTCTTGAGTCTCAAGTCAAGTCTCAAGTCAAGTCCATGTCAAGTCTCAAGTCTAAATGTAGATTTACAAGTCAAGTCAGAACAAATCAAGAGTCCAGTATCAATTTAATATCTTAAAGAAAACTAAATATCTAGGACTTTTCAATGCAATATGGTTTTAATAGGATCAAAACTTGGTAAGAGCATCATGAGTTCGATTTCTATAATCAGTTTCAACTTCAATAAATTCAATCATTCCATACAAATTCAGAAAACAGAATTTAAATTCAGTCGTCTGCTGGAACAAATCTCATCACTTTCAATCTAAGTCATTTACACAAACACAAGATCTCAAGTCAAGACTTTAGAAACCTTTTCAAGTCATCAAGTCAAAGTAAAAGATTATGCGATTGAATGCAATGCTCAGCTTCAGTGCATTGAATTGAATTGAATTGAATTGAATTGAATTGAAGTGAATTGAAGTAAATTGAATTGAACTGAACACACACCGTCGGCCTGTACAGGATCTGTGCTTGTTATTTACCACAACATTTATGGTCGTCCTCGCCAGTTGTCACCGTGCTATTTTTATGGTTTTCTGTTTTACATGATACTGTTGGGGTTCATGTGTGTTTGCGACCAAGCTCACAACACATGCTTTCCAAAGCTGCAAGCCTCCATTACAACCTCACTGTTCTCATGGAGCAGTGGCAGGTCAGGTTAGTGCTGCAGAATATGAGCAGAACATTAACAGGCGCTCCAGGCTGCTGTGTGTGCTCACATGACTCATGACTCCCTAACCAGAACTCAACCTGTTCTTCTTCTGCTTACTCATACTGGAGACACATGGTTAGTACATGATCAGCGGGTTCCTGTAACTTTAGGAACACATGGACAAACATGTTTAGGCTGAAAAACTCTTCCACAGCCTGGTCATTACTGGTTAAACATTGTTCTGTGATGACAAAGGGCTTTAAGTGAAAATGCTATGCTGTTATGTTATTATTAGGGTTTGACCGATATGGATTTTTAAAGTCTGATACCAATATTTTTAGACTGAATTTGCTGCAAGCTGATATTTTGTGTCGATATTCAATATATTTAAATTTGACAATTTTAATGCCAAACAATGACAAGTATTCAGTGTTTCCCCCAGAGTTCTGCTTACTGAGTTATTGCTGCACTTTGGCTCCACCCTTAATAGGAATTGTTTGGAAAAGTCAGCGTTTGCTGTCTTTTCAGCTGTAGGAAGTTCCAAGAAATTGCCTGGTGACCAGTTGGTCGACATTCAATTATTTTTTTTAAATATAATAACTTGGTTATATTGTGTAGCATTGAAAAAATATTTATCTGGAGTGTTTTTACAGTAAATGCTGGAGAGATTCAGGATAAATGCATGAGGGTAAACTGCTATTACTAATATTAAAACTACTACTGCTACTACCATTGCTGCTACTACTACTACAACTACTACTACTGCTTCTACTACTGCTACTAATACTACTACTACTACTACTACTACAATTACTGCTACTACTACTGCTACTACCATTGCTGCTACTACTACTACTACTACAACTACTACTACTGCTTCTACTACTACTAATACTACTACTACTACTACTACAACTACTACTACTGCTTCTACTACTACTAATACTACTACTACTACTACTACAACTACTACTACTGCTTCTACTACTAATAATAATACTACTACTACTACTACTACAATTACTACTACTGCTTCTACTACTACTACTACTACTACTACTACTACTACTGCTGCTACTACCATTGCTGCTACTACTACTACTACTACAACTATTACTACTGCTTCTACTACTACTACTACTACTACTACTACTACTGCTGCTACCATTACTGCTACTACTACTGCTGCTGCTACTACTACTACTTCTACTTCTACTACTACTACTACGACTACTATTACTACTACTACTACTTCCACTTCTACTACTGCTACTGCTGCTGCTAACACTCCTGATAGTACTGCAACTACTACTACTAGAAATACTACTACTACTGATACTGCTACTCCTTCTACTACTCATAGTATTACATAGTACTACTGCTGCTTCTGCTGCATGTCCTGCTCAGCCTGCAGCAGCTCCAGTTGCCCATGTGAACAGTAGAGGGCGTCACTGTTCTCTCAGTCTCTGCTGAACCAGCTGTGCAGACCGTCCCTCTCATGTCATAACAAAGGCCTTCATCTTAATTCCAACCATTTTTTTTGTGTGTGCGGTTTCAACTAACCCACTTTGTTTTGACAGATAAATTGAGTTATGGCACCTCTGCTTAAATCCCTGACTCATCTAACAACAATATAAATAGTGGCTAAATACAGCTACTGTGCCGACATGAAGGGTTGCCTGCAATTAGTGCTGCGTTTTGGCTGGAAAAGCAACATGACAACATTCAGTCTAACCACACAGTGACGGAGGAGTCTCCTCCAGTTTCCTGCCTGCTCACATCATAAGGTCATATTTTTGTTGAACCACTCACATCCATTAACTTCATATTTTGATCATGAGTCTTTAGACTTTAAAAGATCCATATCACATGTTACACAGGACACTTCACTGTTGTGTGTGTGTGTGTGTGTGTGTGTGTCCTCTCTCCCTGTGTGTTGTCATTGGGGTTGGGCGATGTGGCCACAATATCATATCACAACATTTATCATATTCTTGTTGGTATGACAGAATTTGATGGTATTTGGTTTTCCAATATAAATTTATGAAAAGTGCATCACTCTAGGACACCAACCAATAAGTTCACCCAGGTTTCTCCTCCATTCATATTGTTGACTCTTCATATTATGCTTAAAAAAGTAAAAGTAAAATTGAACTATAAATCAAAATGGTATTAAGTTCCACTACTTTTATTATGTAGATGAATGGTATATAACATAGTAAACATAAAAATTTAACTAAGTGCAACCTGATGTTTTCAACGAGCTGGTTATACAAAATATTTAAGGAAATGGAAAAAAAATACATAGCTTGATTGTCTGGGTTTCATTCAAAACAGTCTATTCACATTAGATATCCATTGCAAATCCTTTATAACACTGCTGCAATGTGTCATTTTTAATATTCATTTTGCATTGATCATTATTTTATTGTCTTGTATCTACTGCACTTTGTAACCCTGTTTATTATAATCCTCCCCCTTTTATTTTATTGTATTTTGTGTGTTTTTTATTGTATTTTATTTCAGCTGTAGAAATAAAGTTTATTAGTATTATTATTATTATGTACCGGCCAGACCTAGTTGTAATGTAACATAATGTAATTCTCCCGTGGCCGGCCCAGGAAGCAGCTGGGGGAGCTGGAGGAAGCCCGCATGCTGAGAGGAGAGCGGGACGCCACGCAGCAGCTCGCCCTGCTCAGCAGCCATGATGACCTGGCTCAGGCTGTAGAGGGAGCCTTCTTCATCCAGGTAACACACTCCAGGATCCATAACACCCATACACGACGTTCTCTCTGTTTACCCACCATGATAAAATCAAGAGTGGATGGACTGGCCATTCGTTTGTTTGGTTGTTCGTTTGTCCGTCTGTCACTTGCAATATCTCAGACACTACCGATCGGATTTTGACGAAACTTGGGGGAATGATGCATCTCACCACTGATGTTTTTAAAATTATACTGATTAACCCACTACGTTGTTGATTCTTTTGTTGGTTCATCCATGTGTCACACCGGATATTTCAAATACCACAGATCAAATTTTGGGGAATCTTAAGGGAATGATGCATCTCACTATTATGTTCTGGGATTGTCTAAATTACTCTGATTAGTCTACAAAAAAAAACTTGATGAAACTTGGGGGAATGATGCATCTCACTGCACTCCGATGTTTTCAAAATTTACTGATTAGCCCAAGGGGGGCGCTACGTTGTTGGTTAATTTGTTCTTTCATCCATGTGTCACATGCAATATCTCACCATTCACAATTCATCAGATTTTGATGAAACATCAGGAAATGATGCATCTCACCACTGCATTCGGGTATGTTCAAAATTACACCAATAGGTTACAGGTTCAACAAGGTGACATATTTGATCCTGCCTGGCCCAGAGGGGGACTGCATCATTCACTGGTGGTCAAGCAACTTGCCCAAACTGTCAGTCTAACGTTGCCCTGCTTACATGCATGCCTTGTAGAACATGACTTCAGATGTTTTCCAAATCGTTAGACTCCACTTTTAACTTTTTAACAGATCCGCCAAGCAGCTCTTATTTCAATAAAATTATAACTTTACTTTTGCCTGTTATAACTTCTTCAGTCACTCACAATACACAATGTGGGGCAGCAGCAAGCAGTGTCAGTTTTAAAAGTTGGCATTTTATTAATATGAGTTCAGCCTTGTGGATGGGGATGTATACTGAGAACAGCGAACGGTCACGATTTGGAAAAGTTGTGTTCTATAACAGTAGAACACAGCTTAAGTAGACTTTAGTAGAGTAGTAGTAGACCATTTAGTATCTAGAACATTTTAGTCTAAAACATTTTCGAACATTTAGTATCTGTTGCAATTTTCTCCTCTTTTTAAAATGGGCACGTGTCTGTGGTTTTACTTTGTGTAGTAAGGCACCGCAATTTTCTGCTGCTGTATTTAATATGTGAAGCACATTGCACTCCATTCTGTGTATGAAATGTGCTATACAAATACATGCTTGATTGATGGTATGTACTGTATGTTGCTTATGATATGAGTTGCCTATTTACCGACGATTATCACAGAGATGCCTTGCCCCTTCCCTTTGCCTTTGTAGTGCCTGTTTGATTCATTAGAAAGAGTCCAGTTAAGCCACAGTGTGAAAGTGAACTCAATGCACTCTTCTCAGCATGATGTGAGGAGTGTAGCCGTGCACTCTAAAAACTACGGGTCCATCGAAGGGTCTTCTGAGAACCAAAATGAGAAGAACAAAACCTAAAGAGTTCCTTGACAAACCGGCACGTGTCAGCAGTAGTAGAAGCACTGTCAGGCTTCATGAACCCTTTATGAAGGCTTTATGAAGGCGTGGTTCCCCTCTGAAGAACCCCTAAAGGTCCCTCAAAGCGGTTTTACTTTTTAGAGTCCGGTGAACCAGCGCACTGATAGACAACAGAGATTTTCTGTGAAGAAAGGCACAGCAGGTGGTTGTTTGGACAGGCATCACCTTGCTGTTGAAACCATTACAGGGCGTTTTAACACCAAATCACTCATCTTGTCTTTGTCGCCGCTAAGTACACCAACACACACACACACACACACACACACTGACAATGGCCCCTCACAGTACCTGAGCTTATCTTGTCTTCGTCATGCTTAACTCACACACACGCACACGCACACACACACACACAATGCACAAAACTAAAGTAGGAAGTGAAGTTTTTTAAGCCAAGGAAAGGTCTTACATTCCGTCCTGTCAGACAATAGCGCTCCTCATCACGGTGGAGAGAGAGACGGGAAGGGAGAAGGGTGTGTGTGTATGTGTGTGTGTGTGAGAGAGAGAGACAGTCAGGCCTAACATGAAGCTTGGAGAGAAAGGTCCAAGGCATTACGCACGACATAAATCAATACAGTGTATCGAGTTCAGCCTAACAAAGAACAATAGAAGGCTTATGAGAAACAGGGAAATGGCAGGTAGAAATATTCTGTTTTTTTTCCTGTTCTCATTGTCTGACCCAGATTTCCTGACAGCGTTAAGTTTACCTTCGGACAACAGTTTCACCCTCTTATTGATCGGGACTTTTCTGTTTTCCAGCACTTTCGGTATCAGAATCACTCACCGAGTACAGGAGTGTGTCTCTGATATTGATTACGGGAAATATCGACAACTCACATGGTGACTGACTGATAAATTAATACTGGCACGCTTGATAGAGATAGAGCAGGACTACTAGGGGACAGTGCAGTGACGTACTATAGATAATGGACTATACATATAATTCCTCACATTCCTCCCTTCAGTCAATATATTTCTGGATGCCTGTTTTCTATATTCAACCCAACACTTGTGTAACAGGCTAACCTGTTGCTTCCCTATAGGAGGAGAGAAGGTAACACGATATTTTCTGTTTCAAAATGAGATGTCGACCATTTAAAAAAAAAAAAAGCAAAATGACTGATTGATTTCTCCTAAATACTTGTTATATTTTGTATCTATTGCAATACTCATACTATACTATACTATACTTAGCATTTGTTAAAACAGGAGGAGCATTCTTGTTTTTTTGTTTTGTTTTGTTTTGTGTTAATGCAGCAATTTTATGTTGTATTTTATATTATATGAATGTAAAAGGCTGTATTTCACGGCGTTGGAAATTTAAATAAAAATATTGTGTGAAAAAAAAAAAAAAGACTGATTGAGCAAAATTAAAACAGATTATAAAACTTTTTAAAGGATAATAGGGAACTTGAGAACACTTTGATAGCCTGGATCCTCTTTATATTTTAAATCTCAAATGAACTTAAGGAAATGTTTTTTTTTTCCCCCAGATTTGAAATCTAGTGTTTAGGAACAGGAATCCTCATCGTCATAGCTGAGTATGTGAGAAGCATCACATATTAGGTATGCACGCCTACAGCAGGTATGCGACTCGCCCAGCCAGTTATTGCAGTCCTGCATGATGTTTTTTCCATTTTAAGGACATATTAACACGCCTCTACCCCCTTTGACAGCCACTCCTTCCCTGCACCGTGCCAAGAGAGAAATACCTTTTACCATGAAGGCTGTGGCGGGCGGTCAGGGAACCCAAACTGGTCGTACCCAGTTTTAAAGGAGCGGGAACACTGTGGCCTTCAAAATGTTTATCAGTGCTCAGATCTCCGAAGCCGCTGGCTTGGCCATAACGTGGCTTCTCGACAAGAAAAACATAATTGGTGTCTGATTACATCCTGGTTGTGATGAGCTGTGGAGAAAAGGCTGATGACAAAGTCCATTGAATTCTTTTAAAGTCCTGATCTGCTTAAACTTAATCTGCTGCATTTTTCTGTGGTATTTACTGATTGAAATCACATTAATCCGAGCCCCCATGTATCGTTTGTTCCATGGCAGGCTGTTGTTCATAGAGGAACTCTGCCAGGTTCAGGGCTTTGGTTTCAAGTTCAAGTTCAATACTTTATTGCCATCTCAACATGGTTGACTGGGATTTGTTTTGGCAAACTCACTTAAAACAGACAGAGAGGGAGAAAGGATGGTTAAAATGAACCACAAGACGTAAAACACTTAAAACACACAGAACACAAGGTAAGACATAAGATAGAAGTAATAAAATACCATAAAACGAAATAAAAGTTGACCATACTGAGATAAATGTGTGCACTGAGCCAGTTTGATAATGCTGGTTTCTCCCTTATTATTTAAAGGTCCCATATGGTGTAAAGCAGGACTCCCCTTGCCTCTGTGATGATAAAGGAGTTGGATGGTCTATCTAAACATGGTGAAAGTATCAAAACGCACGGTCGCCAACTAAATCCACACAATCCATATTAGAAAAGCGAGCCTCTAAACGAGCCGTTTGGACTTCCGTAACTTTGTGGCGTCACAAAGGTTCGCTCATTATCATTTCTGTAAGAAATAATAGACTAACAAAGTGTTTTTTTCAAAGCGGTCGAGCGGTCGTCATCGTTTATTACCGGAGAGTTTTCCCTACCTGTAGCCGCCGGGCCGCGGCGTCTCACGTTTCACTCTCGAAACGGTTAGCCAATCGGAACGGAGGGGTCGTTAATATTAATGAGCCTTAAAGACACGGCGACAGAAACAGCCTGTTCTTGGTAAGGCTCAGAGAGATGCTGGAAAATGAACGTGGAGAAATGGATTGAGAGTGTTTTTGGTTCATGACACCACACACACAGCTTTGAATGGACCTCAAGACACAAAATAAAACACTGGAAAGTAGAATATGGGCCCTTTAACTAAAGGGAAAATGCAATTCAGCAGCACTTCATTTAATAAATTTTCCAGAAACGAACACTAATGCTGCTAATCTATGGAGGCTATATGGTAGGTGTGCTCTTCTAGTCGCTCTGCCAAGACTCAATAACTGATTTACAAAATACCCATGATGCACTTGGAAGTGGCATAGTACTGCTAATCTGCGCTCACTCAGAAAAATCACAGTCAAATAAAAATGATCACTTATAAGATTTGAAGCTGCTATAACTTTGCATAATATTCATAACTCAGCTGTTTTTGTATCCAAAGGGAAGACTGTTTTTCTAATTTTCAAATTGTATAATGTTTTACAACAAAATGAACATTTCTTGAACAATGAACAAGAACACTTAGTGCAAAGGCTGATGACAAGGAATGATTGTGATATTCACATTTCTTTCAATGACTCTATGACCCATTGTGTGTGTGTGTGTGTGTGTGTGTGTGTGCATGGGCGTGTGTGTTTTCCAGGAGAGTGTGTTTGAGGATCTGGGGGTCAAGCAGAGCGTCTTCCAGGCCCTGGAGAGTCTCGTGGGAAAAGACGCCATCCTGAGCAGCTCCACTTCCTGTCTGTTGCCTAGCAACGTCTTCTCCCTGGTCCAGGACCGGAGTCGCTGCATCATCTCTCATCCGGTTAGTAAAAACCAAAACTTCTCTCTCTGTGGGTGGGGTGAAGGTTAGGAAGGCAACCTCTCAAACCACAATCTAGGGAAGCCATCTTAGTTAATTCCCCAGTCATGTGTTATTAATACTGCTGTATCTGCATTAGAGGGCTTTCAGGTGATGTAACCCCCTCTGGCAGCCATGTTGGAGCTCCACAGCTCCTGGGCGACAACGGCTGAGAGCAGCTGGTTGCATTTCTAAATGTACAACTCAGCAAACACAGCAGATTTCAGTTGGAAACAAATCTACCTTATCAGACTGTTCACTCTTATGTTACTGAATGGATCTACAGTCTTTTTCAGGCATCTTTGTCTTGTTTGGTTGTTACATATTTAGACATTATGAGCACAGTCAGTTCTCCACTGGGCCTCCATGATGGAACCAGACATGATAGCTGGGAAGTTTGTGATGTAACTGCAAAGCCTCTAGCTAAGTTTTTTGAATAGGTTCAGTATATTGTAACACCAAAGTCACTGATTATCAGATTATTCCCTGTTCCTTCTGAGAGCTGAAAAGAAAAGGAAATTTACTAGAGCCACTTTAAATATTTCACCAGTCAACAAGATTTTTGGAATAGAATTGAACTTCTAAATGATGGTGAACTGCCAAAGTGGCTGGTAGACTTGGCCAACTTGCCAGCCGCAGCATCAGTTTTGCTGGTTGCAGGTATTTGTTTCCCAGTGAGCTTGCATGTGTAGTGAAGCGTGACTTCTACTGTCTGTTTGTCTTTGTCGGCCTTGGATCAGTTGCTCACTGTCGTCATCCCTGACAGCCTTTTTGTTACACATCCAACAGCAAGCGAGCACCAACTCTATCCCAAATTATTTCTAATCTAGCTCATTCAAATTCCGGCATTGCAACACTTTTTCTTCAGCCGGTCAGGCCTGTAAGTGTGACACCTTACTAACTGACCAACTAACCACTGACATTCCTGCCTTATCACTGCAGCGCAGAGAGAGAGAGAGAGAGAGAGAGAGAGAGAGAGAGAGAGAGAGAGAGAGAGAGAGAGAGAGAGAGAGAGAGAGAGAGAGAGAGAGAGAGAGAGAGAGAGAGAGAGAGAGAGAGAGAAGGGATAAATGAGAGAAAGAAGAGAAGCGGAAATTAGGCGCGACGGTCGATGAGAGGAGGAAAAAAAAGAACTCCTTTATTCCAGAAGTCGGTGTCCTTTTTATCGATTCGTAAAAGAGAAAAACTGAAACACTGTGCATCCCATGAAAGAGACTCACATGCCTCAGCCTTTGTCAACATACATGTACTGTACCATGGCATTTGTGTGTGTGTGAGAGAAAGAGAGAGAGAGAGTGAAATGTCAGGTAGATGGAGAGAGAGAGAGAGAGAGGTGTGAATGTTTAATCTTTGTCAGACATGAGACTATTTTTATTAGCATGTAATTATTATCATTCAGATGGGTGGGGTTTACACTAGGGTTGGTCCGATGGTATCATAGGTACCATCGCCTTAGACCTGATGAATATGTTTTTTAAGGAGTGTCAGCCAGAGAGCGCAAAAATGAAGGATTGGTTTATTCTAATTATTATAATAGCTCCTTGCACCTGATTTACTAAAGGAAAAACAGCTTATTTAATCACACTATTTACCGCCCAGTGAAAGCATGTTTTAATTTAGGCGCAGACATAAAATTTATTTTTAAATCTACCTGGTTTGCGCCTGCCTTAGTAAATCAGGGGGTGAGTCTTTATTTGTATCTCAAAACTGAGGATTAAAACTTACCTACAGAGCGAACTCTTACTCTCCCGTTCTCTCCTAGTAACTGAAATTTCAAAAAGGTAGGAGTCAGACTTTTTTAGCGACCAAGTTTGTCGCCACCATTATGCAAGGTGATTTGCCACCATCACTGATCAATATCCGCTCACATCCGCTGGGCTCAGATCAGATGATCTGCTTAATGAGGTTGCTTAAGCACAGGCTATAGGGAGGAAAAGTAAGGAAAGACCGGGTGAGTAGGTGAGGATGGGCTGTGGGCTCAAATGTGCAAAAAATAGAAATAGAAATAGCAATTAATATCCAACATAGGCTACATACATGTAAAAAGTATAAAAGAAAGTATATATAAAAACTTTAATACCAGAGCAGCTCACATGAGAGTCTTGTCCGTTTCATTACAGACATATGGAAGAACATACAACTTCTGAATACTACGGGTCTAATATATGGGTGTAACAGTCATGATGGGAGGCTCCCGCTTCATAACCCTAATAACATACCTGCACTCCGGCACCCAGGCTTTCCACATAAACTCCCACCTTAGATCAGGTCACAGTGAATAGTCACAACACATCCTATGTATCTATGTTATTGGTAAGCATTTGCCTGGTTAATAGTGTTGTATTTCACGTTCTGCAGTTTTACTATTACGTTCGCATATGGCCCTGATAAATTCAGCCCACAGACAAGATTGAAAAAGAAGTAAATGTGCAATTTAAGATTCAAAGTAGTGGTGGTCGCGAAGTAATTTTGGGGGGTCGTGAGATAATTTATGGGATAAGAAATAAACATATTTCTATCATACAATTTCATGATCATGTTTGTTTTTTTATGTTTGCTTTTTTCTTGTGAAATACTGAATAGTTTTCAGCCTCAAGGTCTTCTCTGATATCAGATGAAACGACCTGAAAAGGGAAAATCATTCTCTTGTTGGACTGTCGGGGGGGGGGGGGGAGGCATCGCTTCGTTTTAAGGGGTCACAAACTGAGAATGTTGAGAACCACCGTTCTAAAGGACTGTAATTGATTATAGCAATAATACCTGATAGTACTGTGCCTTGTGCCTTGTACATCACCATCATACCCATAATCACAGTGAAGAACGCACTTTCAACTACTATGGCTTATGTACTGTCTGAAAAGTACATAAAATAAAAATAAAACCAGAAGAGAGCAAAAAACAAACTGCTAACCTTTGCCCTATATGTGTATGTTAGTGTCTGTATGTTTCCTCTGTCATTTGATGGACTGTATGTTTGTTTGTAATTATTTGAAATCGAAAAAAATTTGAATAATAAAAGAAATGCAAACTAACTCCCTGGTTACTATAAGAGTTGAGTGTTTATAGGAAATATCAGCGCAGTTGGAAGCCATCTTTGACTACTCAGACTGCATGGATGAAACTCATTGTATGATGTGTGACTGTCCTGTCGCTCTGCAGGTGAACCCACCCTACTATGTCAAACTGGTGGAGCTGGTACCCCACCCAGAGACAGTCGCGACCGTTATGGACACCACCCACGCCCTGATGACCCAGGTAGTGATTATACAATCCTGGATTATCCCTTGATGTCAGAATCGGCAGGAAATATGCAAAATCAGTGAGTCAGTATCAGAGACGACAACATCAGACTGAGATGGTAAATTATGGCAAAGAGCACAGACAAAGCTGTAGTTAAAGTTTCAGATTTGTTTTGAGTCCCTCGCTCCCCGGCTGCCAAAATCTTGAATCTTGCAGGATGACAGGTTAAAGGTTAAAAGGTTAAGTCTTGTGACTATTTGTTTACAAGTCCTGGTGCACTTGTATTTGGGCAGTGTGAACCTGAACAAACATCAACTATGGTTCAGACCAAAGCAAACGAACTGTAGGTGTGATCGCACCCTAAATGAACCCGGTCTGGGTCTGGGCTGAACCAGCTGTGTGTGATGTAAAGTGGTTTCTCCGGTCCAGGTCGGCCAGGCGCCCATCTGTCTGAAGAAAGAGATCGACGGCTTCGCCCTCAACAGAGTGCAGGCCGCCATCATCGCAGAGTCCTGGAGGCTGGTGCAGGTCAGAGTCTGGGCAACACTGCGGGTCTGGATGGGGGATTATGAGTGTCTGTGTGTGTGTGTGTGTGTGTGTGTGTGTGTGTGTGTAGACTTGTTTTACTATCCTTGTGACAACCAGTTTGAGTTTCTGTGAGGACATTTTGGCCTGTCCTCAATTCTTCAAGGGGTTAGTTTGGGTTAGGACTTACGTTTCCGCCGTGTTCATATCAGAAGACGCAGAAAAACAGGATGACATCTTGTTGCTACAACTTGGAAATATTCACCTCCACCTCCCACATCCAGGATACCGATCATACGGCTAATTGTTGCGGCGCTCGTTATCATTAGGTATTTTAAGATTACTAATGTTATGATCTTCTTCTGAAAGACCTCGAAGGGGCAAAGGAAACCGGCGCCGGTGGATTCTCTGCCGCGTTCGCTGCCTGCGTTGACACACTTCCACAATTTGTGATGCCAGATGGGAAATATGGCAGCCTAGAAAAAATGTCCCACATGTCCTACTTGTAATCAGCACTAGGAGGCTGATGTGAGTGTTCTCTCCCGGTCCAGAGATCGTATGTACGTTAAATCAATATGATGCAAACACAGCATTATGATTAGAATTAGGATTAGGTTTAGGTTAGGGATGGATGTAGTCAGTGAAGGTCCTCATACTGATAGTGATACAAGGATGTGTGTGTGTGTGTGTGTGTGTGTGTACGTGTGCGCATGTGTGCACATACCCGCCTTTTCGGTTGGTTGTGTGTGTTGGGTACCATGACACTGGACTTCTGCATGTATGTGTGTTTGTGTGTGTGTGTGTGTGTGTGCGTGTTTTCGTTTCAATCCTCCACCGGAAGTCATACAAGCAACAAGTCCTCCAACCCATACGACCACATAGGTCGTTTGTTCCTACCCTCTAATACGACCCACAGGAGCGTTTCCAACGTGATCTCACAAAAATACGTGAAATGAAAACAACTTGGGTTATGGTTATGGTTAGGCAACTAAAACAACTTGGGTAAGGTTAGGAAAATGGTTTGGTCAGGGTTAAATTTGGAAACGCTGGGAATCAAACCCCGGTCACCGACATCGAAGGCAAACGTATACGCCCGTCCGCCATCCCCGACCGCAACGTCTTTACTTTCCACCGTGTTATTTCAATGTTGAGAGAGAAACGTGACGTCATGTGACGTGGACGCAGACCAACGTAGCACATTGTCGTTATTTACACGACCGCTAGAGGTCGCTTAACTTTAAAACGTAACTACAGGTCGTAATAAGCTGCTTGTACAAACGACCTCTGGGGCCGTTTTTTGGGGGAGGACAGGCTCCATACAAGACAAGAGCTGCTCAGTGTCTGAACGGTGCTGATGTCTCTGTAATGGAGGCAGCAGAGAGGAAATCCTCTGTCAGCTCCTCAGTCTGCCTCCAACACTGGAGCACAGAGAGAGTGAATGAGCCTCAGCCTCTGATGACAAGCTCCATTACATAATCACTCATGGAGGAGATGGTTATGATGATGATGATGAGGATTACGAGGGCCTGACTCTTACCTTGACTGATTTGATTTGATTTGGGATTCGTATATCACTGACATCCAGTTTACCTCGTACCTCCGATTGTACCTCATTTTTACCATAATTTGCAGCTTATATTTCTAGAAAAGGTCCAAAACCGTTATAGAAAATATTCCATGATGCTCTCTCACCTTCCTTCTCTCTTACTCTCTCGCTGTCTCTCCCACACACAAATATGTACAAAATAGCAGCAGTAGTATCTGTAGCAGATGAACTTACTAAGACATAAAGACTATCTATCTATCTATATGCAGTATATAACAATGAGAGGTTTTATTGGAACTTTGTGGCTGTTTTGGAAAGAAATGCTGTCTGAAATTAATCTGTTAATATGTCAAAAATGCATCTGTCATCAAAAATATAACTATTTTTATGAGTAAAAAATCTTAAGAGGAACTCCTTAACTCTAATACTGACCCAAAATTTGTTTTACGTTCATGCAATCATTTTGTTTTTTCCAATGGTGGATATCTAATTTTGGAATAAATCTCTCCAAATGCTGTGTTAATTTTTTTGAAACCACACAGTGTTCCTTGTAGGCCGTTGATTGGATTATAAGTTAATTAAAGCTGTAATGAACTGGCTCTGCCCACTGTGGGGATGAGTTACTGTGAGAGGAAACCCCATCTGACACAGAGAGAGGCTGTAATAACCTGTAATAACTTTTCTCTCTCTCTTTCTGTCTCTCTCACTCTCTCTCTCTCTCTCTCCATTCTCTTGCTCTCATTCTTTCACTCTGCTTCTCCTAACCACTTTGTATCTCTCTCTTTTTCCCTCTCTCCCTCTGTGATTTTTATCCTCATCTGTTGTTTACTGTCCCATTTCTCCTCCATCTGTCTTCCATCACATCTTCCATCACATCCATCTCTCTTCCTCCCCCTCTCCCTCTCCCTCTCTCTCTCTCTCTCCCTCTCTCTCTCTCTCTCCCTCTCTCCCCCCTCCGTCTCTCCCCCTCTCCCTCTCTCTCTCTCTCTCCCCCCTTCTCTCTCTCTCTTTCTTTCTCTCTCTCTCTCCCTCCCTCTGTCTCTCTCTCTCCCTCTCTCTCTCTCCCCTCCCCCTCTCTCTCTCTCCCTCCCTCTCTCTCTCTCTCTCCCTCTCTCTCTCCCCTCCCCCTCTCTCTCTCTCCCTCTCTCTCTCTCTCTCCCTCTCTCTCCCTCCCTCTGTCTCTCTCCCTCTCCCTCCCTCTCTCTCTCTCTCTCCCTCCCTCTCTCCCTCTCTCTCTCTCCCCTCCCCCTCTCCCTCTCTCTCTCCCTCCCTCTCTCTCTCTCTCTCTCCCTCTCTCTCTCCCCCCCCTCTCTCCCTCTCTCTCTCCCTCCCTCTCTCTCTCTCTCTCTCTCCCTCTCTCTCTCTCTCTCTCTCCCTCACCCCCCCCCCCCCCTCTCTCTCTCTCTCTCTCTCTCTCTCTCTCTCTCTCAGCACAGTGCAGCTTTAGTGGAGTATTTAGTATTTGGATCCCCTCTCTTCATTACAATGTCTTTTCTCTGTCCTTTGTGGTAGAAAAGTGTAACAAAGACCGGTCCTTTCACAGCTCAATCAGCATATTGTGTCCTTGGCCCCGGCGGTACTGTACACCTGAGTTACAGTGTATCAGTGTATCAGATGCACAATGACTGGACCCCTTCTCACACACATACACACACACACACACACACACATACATACGCATACACACATACACCAAAGAAGAAGAGAAAAAAATGCAAACTGCAGGCGAGACAGAAAAACTCCGAGGGGCTTATAAACCCCAAAACACCCCCAAAAAAACAAAAGATTTTAAAAACTAAAGAGGACAAACAGAGACAGGTTTGCTTTGGCAATAAGTGCTTTTGTATTTCATGCCAATAAAGCTCCTTGAATTGAACTGACAGGTGAAACCAAATGACATCAGTACACAAACAACAAAATGCATAAACAGCCTGGGTGTGTCCGGACGGAGAGACTCCTTAATGGGACAGGAGACGCTTGTTTTCATCGGTGTAATCGGTCTTTAAACTTCACCACAAGTCTCTTCTCATTATCAGATGTCACTTATCAACAGATGAGGAGCTGCTGTCAGTCAGCTGCTTCTCATTCCAGCAGAGGAGATTGTGTAACAAGTTTCTGTGGCCTTGTTCCAGTGTGTTAACCTGGTTAATAACTAGGCTGTAAGAAAGCATCGATGCGTCGCGAGGTATCGATCTGAAGTAGAAAGCCAGCTTCATTGATTTGAAAAGATGGGACCGATTAATATTGATCAATGACACATTAAGGTGTTTTGTGTTTTGCTCTATGTTCTGCAGAGATAAATAGAGAAAGAGTTACTAAGAAAAAATACTATAGAAACATTGAGCTGTTGTCATTTGAAGCTTTGCCTTGAAAATAAATGTAATGCTGTGAACTAGTACCTTGGTGTAAGGTTTATATATATACAGTATATGTTTAATTATTGCTGACTGAATCAGTTAAGTTGCTTTTTACAAATTACATTTGTAGAGTTATAAAAAAAATTTGAAGTATCGAAATTGGCTACAATGTGAGATTTTATGATGCGCTGAATCAAAATTGAATCGTTGTAGTACTGAATCATTAAACTCCTAGTGTTAACCTGAGGAGACGTGTTGTTAGTACACAATAATCCTGTGAGAGTAAAAACCTTCCTAATACATAATGCACTCACAAGGATGTAATGACACTGTTATGTTTGTACCTTTGTGCTTCCATCATGCCGTTACACCCTTTTATGTACATTATGTATTTGGGAGATTTTCATTAACTTCTCACATAGCATTATTGTGTACTTGCAATACTTTTCCATAGGTTAATACAGTGGTTCTGAACCATTGGGGTCGGGACCCTCCAGAGGGTCTCAAGATAATTTTGGGGGGTCACAAGATGATTTATGGGATAGGAAAAGAACATATTTCTGCTATACAAATTTAATATCGTGTGTGTTTTTTCTGATTTTTCTCTAATTTTTGCTTGTTTCTTGTGAAGTACTGAATAGTTTTCAGCCTCTTGGCCTCCTCTGATAATCAAATAAAACAAACTGAAAAGGGAAAATCATTCTTTGGTTGAACGGTTCACCGCTGTGCATGCAGCCTGTGATGAGGAGGTGAGGAGGCATCGGTTAGTTTCAATGGGTCACGAGCCAAAACAAACAACCGCAGTTCATCTATAACTAAGAGGCATCTGTAAAGAGTGTTGAACATTCAGATGTAGAGGCTGAAAAAGTCCAACTTTTTACTGCGTGCTTGCTGAACCATTGCTGCACTTTTGCTCCGTCCCCAGGAGGAATTGTTCAGATAATCAGGTGTTTCTCTTCTGAGACACCGGGAGGAACAGTCTGGTGACTAGCTGGTTGAATAACATCCAAATTTTACGTTACAATTCACTAATTTGGCTTCACACTCAGGAAATCATTTTGACGCTCTGATGCAGGACAGATGGAGGATGAATCGGGGGATTTCTGCTCCTGGCTGCTGCTGTATGCAGTTCATCCATCACGTGTATTTTCACACTGCATGGAAATTTCATCACTGATCTGTGTGACTCTGTGATGTGGATGGACATGCTTCTGCTTGTTGGTTTTGATGGGTCTGATCATGTATGTTACTCATCAGACTCTCCCTCATTTTTATTCTCAGTTAAACAAAGAATGAAAGGGCAATGTGTATGACGTAAATGTGTTTGTGCGCGCAGAGAGGTTAGTCACTAATATGCAAACTGATTTCTTTGTAATTGAATTATTAACTACCAGTAAACACTTACGCCAGGTCACACACACACACACACACACACACACTGCGATTGAATTGTGTGCATGATTTTTGATAATGCTTGTTAATGTAAATTTCTCCCAGCAGTGTGTAGAGAGGTGAGTGTATTAAAATTACACTCAAAGTTACATTCATTATTACACTAAAACTGGTCATGACAGAGATTTCGGGAAAGATTTTTTGATTCTGTTGCTCAACAGAATAATTGATCTCTTCTTTGGGAATGTCATTTGGCAAACAATCGATCGATCATTACCTTTTGTGACACATTTGATGGAAAATTGTAATGCAGTGTGGTGAAATATGCTCGCCGCGGCAAAATGGCAGTGATATACCAGACAGGGTCGAATGGATCCTGTCTCTAAAAGGGAATCTCACTAAAGAAGAAACAGTGCATCATGGGAGAGAGACATCACATTTGTTTATGTAGCTATGGTTACGATGGGTGGAAAAATAATATCGTCACCAGTTTATTTAAAGACCAACACCACTTCACATGTTATTCCTACAGTCTAAGTCAGCCCAGTTTGATTTTTGAGAGTATGAAAAACCTCCCAACCTTTTTCCAAAGCCAGAATCCATAGAATTAAGACTGTTGATTTGTGGCGGCGAGCAGTGACTTATTTTTTTAGGTCATCTGCTGTACTGACAGGCTTCCAATCAGATCTGAGTGTTGTCGTCCAGAGGAATGCACACGGACCGTCAGAACAGGCTGGCCCACTGGATTAGCTCTGTTACCTCCTGCGAAGGTCAACTGCTGCATCTCTATGTGACTTCTTAAAGGTGATTTATTGTGTTTTTAGGCAGCGGTTTGCAACATGTGAGACCATTAGCAGTAAACGGAGAGCTGAGTACAGGGAGGGTTTCAAGGAATCTTCGCTACCGAACAGGAATTAGCTCAGAGAAACCCTGGCAGTGGAGACTATAGCGCATGTTTTTCATTCATTAGTTTGTCATTCCATGCAGGACGAAAAACCTCAAGTTTGGATGAGCGCCATTTGCATCCTAACCTTTGTGCACGTGCATCAAAAAACCGCGGCGTCGGTTTCGTTAGACGGCAGGTTTTTGATGATCAGCGGCGCGGCGAGATCAAGCCGGATGGAGTTCAGTTCATCTGTGAATTCTTTTTCGAGGCGGCCGATTTTCTCAGGGACGCGCCAAGTGAATGATTGCTTGAAAATGTCCCACGAACCCTTTTGTGTGTGTACAGGTGTAGTCTAATACAGAAGCACAGACAGCAGGGGAAATTATAGTCTTTACTCTTTCTGTGTCACAGTCAATTTATACTGAACTCTCGACAGACTTATAAAACCTCCGGCTCGTCGGCACACCTGTCTGACGGCTTCTGCTCGTCTTTCCCCAGGCTCTCAACCTGCTAACAGACACCAGGGGATACGTATATATATATCTGTGGGGTTCAGGAGCCGCTCATCAGGTCTCTCTTCCTCTCTGCCTCCTCACCTTCAACCCTACACACACTTGTCACTAAAAGATTCAGCAAACACCGAGGGCTCAGACTGAATTAGAACTGAGGAACTGGTTGCACTGTAAGCTCATGAAATTGAATTTTAACACTACAAAGGCCAAGAGCTGTCAGTTGACTGCTGTTTTAGAATTGGAGAAAAAATAAAGGTCTTTGAGTGACAGGTGTGCAGGACAAAAACCAGAAAGGTAGACACTTCATCAGGAAAACATGTTCGGGCCCTATGACCAAAACACCGCAATGAAGTATTACGCAAGTGTAGACAGTGTGCAGGATTATATTTCTTTCTTTGAATTTTACAACTGAAATAATCTCAGGTTTCTAAATGTTCCTCCATGACTTTTCCTTGACCTACTTTCTGCACAAACCAATGTTGTTCGATTTCCAAAGACAAGGAAATAGTTATTTATTTAATTATTTTCACCCCCTTCAATTAATGGCTTGTTGACCTTCTCTTAGACCCCTAAAGTCCTTTAGCGCTTCTAGTGTTAATGAAGTAATTAAATGATTTTTCTTTGGTATCATTTTTCTTAACATTTGAGCACAGTGTCACTCCAAACTGGAATGTGACACAGCCTCCAAAAGTGCTGTTGTCATACTGCTCTCATACTGAAGCTGAAGTCCAGTGTTTTAGACCCACTGCAGGAGTTTAGAAGTTTACATTCTTCTGCGTTCCTTGAATGGCTCTGGAATCTCATCGACCCAGAAGAGACCTTTAAAGAGGGACTTCACGGTTCACAGATGAGCCAAGTGTGTCTGCAGTCTGGTGAAAGTCCTTGTGAGCTCAGTCACAGCCGCTGAGAGTCACGTTCCACTGGCCCGGTGTTACTGGGAATGTATTTGCTGAGTGCAGTTCAAGGAAGTGAAGCAGAGATTGCGTGTTTCTCGCCTCCTGACTGCGCTGGCAGCAGCTCAGCATCCATACATCCAGCGTGTGATATTTGTGTCTTCACACAGACCTGCGGGAACTCAGACACATATCTACATGACATTCCATACCGTGTTCGGACCGCTTACTCGCGCCCCACCCGTGAGGCACCAGCGGAGGCAGATGAACCCTGAGGGCACCCTTGGGTCCTAGCTGACAAAACTGCCACATTGCTGTTACTGTCCCAAACTTTGACCTGGGAGGAGCTCCAGCTGAGCGGCTGCTCTGGAGCCTGCTGGGTTGTTTCCTTCACGTGCGTCCAAGAGCATTTTGATCAGCTGATTCACAGGAACCAGACAAAAGGAAAGTTTATAGTTTATGCTCACTGTTTTTCTTTCTCACTGTTTATAGCGATACAGCATAGAGGCAGCAATAAAAATGATAGAAAACACAATAATGAAATACAATGATAAAAGCACAGGAAGAAGAAAAACAAATGTGATAAAGGTGAGATAAAGAAAAACTCCTTGGGTGCTTTTAGAGGTTTTCAGGTGATGTAACGCAGCCTCTGGCGGCCATATTGGAGGTCCTCAGACGTTGGGCAACAGTGGCTGTGACCCACTGGTTGTGTTTCTAAACGTACGCCTTTGTCTCAGCAGAACTCAATAGACATGCTGTGCTGTTTCTGACTGGGAACTGATCATTTCACCTCTGATCAATCTGATTTATTTAGTGTTTAGATAATGTCAGCTTGTTAGCTAGCTAAATACAGTATCTGTTCAGTTAACCATCAGTGTTCTTGTAACCACTTTTGATTTGTACATTAGATATCTTATCTGTTAGAAGCTAGCATTAGCAGTGGCTAGTCACATGTTATGTTATCGGTTGCTTTGCTAAATTAGCTCACTGGCTAGTTAGCTAGCTAACAGTTTGTTTTACAGTTAGCTAGCTGTAAACTACATTTGGAAACAAATCTAGATCATCAGACTATTCACTTTTACTTAGAACTTATTACTGAATTTATCTACACCCAAACCACAACCACACCCTTTTTTCAGGTCTCTTTGTTATTCTAGCCCAGGGACCCAAATGACGGCGCCAGTCGCGGTCGCTAGGAGATTTGTGACGCAACAAACGAAAGAAAGAAACAAATAAACAAACAAAAAAATAAGAATCAAGATGACAAGCAAATTCAAAACTAAACTGGACAACAGAAGTATATAATTCAATTCAGCGGTGCTGCTGTTGTAGGAACACCATGCAGTACAGATTCAGACCTAGCTGCTCTGCTTTTTGCATAGCTGAGGAGCCGTAAAGCGCTCACATCCTCCACAGACACCATATATCTTCTTCAGACCAGTTTTGTAATAAAACCAGTTTTTTACAACTTTCAAAACAGGTGGCACTCAAGGTGGCTTTCAGTTTTAAGTGAAACTCAATAGACTCAATAAAAGTAGCTTTATTTTGCACAGCTAAAATGTTTAGGGCTCCATTCTTACATTGTGGTAAATATTACCAGCTACCCACTGCTTAATACTATTCTCATCAGTACCAACATCAGTTTCAACAGCTTTCTTAGTTAATAATAAAAATGTCGCACAGTTTTAAAAATATGGGACAAAGTTGGCGAGAGTGTTTTGCAGTTCCTCTTGTTGATAAACACTCTGGAACATTACTCACTGTCAGATGTCAGATAGAGCAGGGATCAGCATGAGGGCTTGACTTTGAATCAGGTCAGATATCTGGGGCGTTAGCTGACCTGCATCAGGAGAACTCGGACCCGCTCATTTCCTGAGTCTGTTGGCGACTGCAGATAGAGATTGTCTGTGAATCTTTATTTGGCGCTCGGGCCGACAGCAGGTGAACTAGCTGAACCGGCCCGACCTGGACTCCATCCCACTGTCCTGCAACACTTTACACCACAGACAGAGGGGCAGCGACAGGGGACAGTCAGGTCAAGAACATGGAGGCTTAGACTTCCATTCAAATACAAATGAACGACAAGCATCTTCTTTTTCAAGCTGTACTGGAATCAGCAAAAGAGCCGGTGGCCTTATCCCAAATGTTAATATGTGACTTTTACATTAGCTAGTGCGTCACACTGCGAAAAATCTAATTTCAGTGATTATTCATTATTATTGAGTCCTAAAATCGTAATTTTCTTAAAATAAGTGAAAAAATCTGCCAGTGGTGCTAGATAATTTCACTTGTTTCCAATGCAAATCAACTTGTTTCAAGAATTTAGTAGAATCAAGTGTCATTTTCTTGATAGCAGTGCAGTGATCTGCCTTATTCTGACTGGTTTCAACAGACTGACACTGTTCTAGAAAACTGCTGAAACAAGTGAAGCTGCATTGGAAACAAGTGGAGTTATCTCTCTTCACTGCAGAATGTTTCTCTTGGTTTGAGAAAAATAAGATTTGAAGGCTGAATATGAGACTAAATGACTTGTTAAGATGGATGTTTTTTCCAGTTTGAGGCCAAATAGTCTGTTAAAGTGTAACTGACTGGTTTCAAAGACATCGATTCAGGCTTGTTGTAGGTCAACGTGATTTTTCAGTTTGGATGTTCTAGTCTCGAACAGGACGAGGCTTGATTTTATCAATGATTTTTCCCCTTTGGGTAATATTGATTCAGTTTGTATCTGAGATCTGAAGTCACACTCAAGGCTGACATGTTATTGCTGACATTATCAAACACCTATCTATCCTTCTAACTAGCGTGACCGGACGTATCCGTTTTGTGGTAATGTATTTCCCTCCTTGCCTTTTCTTTTTTTCCTCTCTTTTTTTCTTATTTTTAATAGAAATGATCCGTTTCTCATACACAGTTTATCCCCTTTGATATTCTCCATCTACCTGACGTTTCACTTTCTCTCTCTCTCTCACACACACACACACATACACAAATGCCATGGTACAGTACATGTATGTTGACGAAGGCTGAGGCATGCGAGGGTTCTCTCTCTCTCTCTCTCTCTCTCTCTCTCTCTCTCTCTCTCTCTCTCTCTCTGTCTCTGTCTCTCTCTCTCCCAAACACATATCACATGCTCTCTCTCTCACACACACACACACACACACACACACACACACACCTTACCCATCCAAAGTAATAAGTGGCTGTGGGGCGTGTCGAGTTGTGAAGTCACAGTTCGGGAATCCGGTCCGTTCTGGTTTGGCCTCGAACTTTCTTTGAAGCTATGCATGAGTAGCAGAAGGTGACAACTTCTGTCATATTTACCTGCAGGCTGCCACTGAGATCCTGTGAGGCCAAGACACCTCACATCTTTATTAACAGACACTTTCAGTTTTTGTTCAGTGTTTACATTTTATTTGTACTAATACACCAGCAAAAGAGAGAGGGAAAGATGTAAAATTGATACAAAGAGCATACAAAGTGAGATAAAGAAATCCATAACAAAATGTCACCCCAAAAAGGGAGAGAAGAATAAATTACAATCAATTACACAAATTACTTCAAAACTAAGCAAGGAGGAAAATGGTACAAAAACAACAAAATGCAGAATTAACAAGTAATAGGAATGAGATAAAATAAAACAGCCTTGATGCAGACAATTCTTCAGGAATTAAGAGGAACTGGACAATTGTATAACTTTTCACGGTGTGTTATGGTTTGGCTTTGACAATATCAGCTATCAACTACACAAAAATAGCAAAGACAACATGCAATCTGGGTGTAGACTGATGGATTACCCTGAGAGAAATTCTTAGCAGTGGTTGTCAACTTGCATTTTTCAAAGATTTCTGCTGCACAGGACAGTATGCAAATCAGTGTAATAGGCAGAATGGGAGAGAGGAGGAGGAGGGAGAGAGTGATTTTACTTCTTCAGTTCCCTGCCTTGGTTTTCCAGCCGGTGTGGGGATTAGAGCCTGTGATCTCGCCGGTGGGCAGGTATTCAGCTGCAGATTAAGTTCACTGTTGTGTAGGGATGCACCGATACCGAGATACCAGGCTAAAATGGAATATCGGTATCAGAGATTTTACCCAAGACTAAAATCTGATACCGAAAGCCATGAGTAACATGTAAGAAATAAAAGCAAACTGTCTTGATTTTATGCATTTGTGGCACATAGAAGCCTGTATTTCTCAAACAGTGGGAAAAACAAGGATTTTATCTCAATAATTTTGTCCATTGACCCCAACCTAAGGAAGTAAGCCTGCAGTGTTCAGTAAAAAGTAACGGATCGGATCGGTACTCAGTATCGGCCGATACTTAAACTTTCATACTCGTAATCGGTATCGGCATTGAAAAAGTGACATCGGTGCATGCATCGGTCCTATTGTTGTGGCATTACTTTCTGCTGTTGAATAATGAGCTGCACGTTTACTTCAGAGTTGAGAAGAATCTATTTTAAGTTATAGATATTATAGTTGAGAGAAGCTGGTAGTTTGTCCAAGGCAAATTTCCCCACAGGGACAATAAAAGTAGATCTTATCTTATCTTATCTTATCTTACATGGTCGTCCTCTGTACCACAAACTCAATACTGTGTTTAACAGCTGCTGCATGAGTCTTACAGCAGAGGGGTTACATGTGCTGCGTTCACACTTCAGCTGAATTCAGATTTTTTTTTCCCCCTCACATGTGACTGTGATCTCATGTTTTCTAATCAGTGTGAACAGCAAAAAGCTGCATGGAGTCACATTTTTTCAATTGTGATCTGGAACACATGGATATGTGGTGTGAAATCAGATCCCGAGTCATGCGACTTGACAGGCGACTTGTATTTGAACGCTCAAATCGGAGTTTGTAACATCAACAACAACAACAAGTCACATCATTCACCTGAGACAGCTGCTATAATTCTGTCCACAGCAGCTTGGCTGAGCAGTGTTAGCATGGAGGACAACGAGACACAACGATGGAACGAAAGACAAGAAAAAGACGATTTGATTTGTATTTGGGGAAACGTCTCAGTTCAGTCAAAACTCAAAGGCACGTGCTGTAACTGAAATGTGTTGGAAACAAGCAGGAGAAGCGTAGATACAAAAACGGATGTGATGTTGTTTGATATTATTAATCTGAGCATGTGCGTCTTTTCAACATCACTGTCAGCTCATATTGGCATCAGATCTGGGTTTCATCCTAGAATAGAAATGAACAGTCATCCAAAAAAAATCTAATATTAGCAGCATTTCAGAATTGAGCATGAAGACCTACAGTGTGAGCGCAGCCTTGTTGTCCTTCTTGCGTAACAGAGACACCCCCCTCCTAACACACACACACACACACACACACAGAAACTGGCCTTTGAGTCAGGGCCAGCGGTGGAAAGCAGAGCGGCTGAGAAAGCGGCCGGTTGCCCCCGGTGATTACGGCGGAGGAAAGACCCCTTTTCACCTGCTGCCGCCCCGCGCCCCTCAGATAACAGGCCCGTTGTTGGACGCAGGACCCAAACAAAGACGACCCTGTCCCCCCCCACCCCCTCCACCCCCCCCTCCCTCTCCTCTTGCTCACCCTGCTCTCCATATCTGTGTCCGAGCTTTGATTTCCTCCCCGGCCGGCCAACAGGTATCTCTAACCCAAAGACATCTGAGCAGAGGAGGGGGTGAAGCAGGCACAGGACTGGCTGGCAGACGCCCCTGTTTCCTTCCACCCCTTCACCCCCCCCTCCCATCCTTCAGTCCCTCTCCTCACTGTACCTTCCGCATTATCCTCAGGACACAGAATTGGCCGATTAGGGAAACCTGATATGGTGGGAGTAGTTTTTCGAGGCTCTGATGGGCTCGGAGGGAATCGGTTTGGTCCAAAGTCTTGCGGCTAAAAAGCGAGGACTTTGTCAAGCCGACAGCAATTACGTTTTTACTCCCTGGAAGCGACAGTTTAGTGAAAACCGGAGCTCACTGGCTGGAGTTGTGTTTGTGTCAGAGCAGCATCGGCTTATTGATCCACCGGGGAACACTGGGCTGATTTCAGTGGCTCTGGGTTTGGCCTGTTGGCTCTTTAAACTATATTCACAGTTCTCTGTTCATGATTGTAGGTGATTGTAATAAATTAACTAAGGTAATTATAATCAAATTACAGCCACAGCCAATGAGCTGTGTGTATGGTAGAGAACCATATTGGTAGGAAATGCATGTGACATCATGGGAATAATATGAACTGACAGATAGAGGAATTGATTGTTTGTTTTTAGAGGTGGAGTTGGAAGATCTAGTGACTGAACATAAATAACATAAAGTAAATAACATGCTAAATAGATAGATCTGTATGTAGATATGTAAACCAGATGATGTACCGAGTTTATTGAATGAAATGCGTAAAGAAATGAAGTCCAGTCACGTCACTGCAGTGAACTGAATTGTCTGTTTCTGACTCAGTTTCCCTCTCGCTCCACCAGGATGGGGTCATCTCAGTTAAGGACATCGACCTGGTGATGTCAGAGGGACTGGGAATGCGTTACGCCTTTATAGGTCCCATGGAAACGATGCACCTCAATGCACCTGAAGGTAATGTTCCCACTCTTGACTCTCACCACTCACACAAAAGGAAGGCCACCAACCGAGACACTTTTAAAAGGGGCGATAAGTACGATTTTGATTTCCCTATAGCATAAAACAACCGTAATATATCTGTGGGGTTGATAGGATTGTTGATCAATACCAGTGACTCAACAATTACTTCACCAGTTGCTGAGATTTCTCACTTTGAAAACTCACTTTCCGCCCTGTACTCTTTTGGAGCAAAAACCCCCACCCACAGTGGTTTCAACACAGTCCCATCCATTTTGCGTAGTCATACGAAGTCGTAGACAGACATACAGTACGTCATTGTTCAAATCAGTGCAGATCCCACTGAAAGGGGCTTTTAAAAAAATCCAGATGACCTACAAAGGATAACTAAACTCCCACTTCTGAACTGACGTGTTGCCTGACGTCCTGACTGAAGACCTCCAAGTGTGGAAGGAACAAAACATCCTACTCATGTAGAAGTGCTACTTTACTTTGAAGACAATTTACTTAAGTAGAAGAAAAGTTACTAATGTAAAAACCTACTAGGGTAAAAGTAAAGAGTAGCTCATTCAAAATGTACGCAGAGTACAATTTAGTTTAGAGTTTCCTTTTTGATAAAAGAAAATATTGTTACTTTTAATGTTTCTTTTGATTTCTTTTGATCTTTTTTTTATGATATAATGCAAAAAGGACGAGAGGACAGAGTTCAAATTAAGTTCTTAAAAAACTTTACAGTATAAAGTGCGTGAATGATGTAAAGCATGTTTCAACATGATTCATTCAACACAATTACAATCAGACAGTTTTCCCAATGCTTATGGAAACTCTGTAACAGAAGTGATTTAACTTGTTGTGAATTACAATACTTAAGTCAAAACATACTTAAGTAAGTGAAATTACTAACATCAAAAAATACTCAAAAAAAGTCAATACTACTCAATTACAGTAACAACAGTATAATTGTAATTTGTAATGTCCATCCACCAGACCATGAGGCCTACTGATTATATAAGAGAGAGGGAGAGAGAGAGAGAGAGAGAGAGAGACAGAGAGAGAGAGAGAGAGAGAGAGAGAGACAGAGAGAGGAGAGAGAGAGACAGAGAGGAGAGAGAGAGAGAGAGAGAGACAGAGACAGAGAGAGAGAGGAGAGAGAAAGAGAGAGAGAGACAGAGAGAGAGAGAGAGAGAGATAGAGGAGAGAGAGACAGAGAGAGAGAGAGAGAGAGAGAGAGAGAGAGACGACCCTCACATGCCTCACATGTCTCAGCCTTCGTCAACATACATGTACTGTACCATGGCATTTGTGTGTGTGTGTGTGTGTGTGTGTGTGAGTGAGAGAGAGAGAGAGAGAGTGAAACGTCAGGTAGATGGAGAATATCAAAGGGGAGTGTGAAACCCAGAGAGTAACCCTGGCTGTGCACACACACACACACACACACACACACACAGAGAGAGAGAGAGAGAGATGTTTCGGCTGAACAAAGCGGTCTTTTGATGGGCAGCGATGAATGCGCTCCCTCACACCAGTAATCCAAAACCCCCAGAACCAGGACCGTGGCCTTCAAACCAGCAGCCAGCTCTACCTGTTGTCACACCGCCCACGCTTTCTACTGCGGGTTCTTTTTTTTTTTTTTTTTACCCAGGAAACAGTAGTATGACCGTGTCCTCGAAGACCTGCTCCTGTTGTGACTTCCAGGCCTTAAATCGGTCCAATCAGATAGCAGAGCACTCAGGCTCTCCGTCTCGGTCTCTGTCTGCTCCGCCTCAGTGACTTGGCTTTTCCAAAACGTGCACAGGAGAGCTTTACCCTGCACAGCCGAGCCGTTTATCAGAGAAAACATGAGACTCAGCAAGATGCTTATTTTGTTCCTGACTGTTTAAAGGTGCTAAGCATAGCATTTTAACTTCAGTAAATCATCACCACATTCATTTTGAGACATTAGTATAATTACGGTAAAAAAAACAAGGTAATAGAAGCAGAGGCGTGACCAAGTCAACTTTGCTCGAGTCCCAAGTCAGTCTCAAGTCTTGAGGCACAAGTCTCAAGTCAAGTCTCAAGTCTAAATGTAGATTACCAAGTCAAGTCAGAACAAATCAAGAGTCCAGTATCAGTTTAATATCTTAAAGAAAACTAAATATCTAGGACTTTTCAATGCAATATGGTTTTAATAGGATAAAAACTTGGTAAGAGCATCATGAGTTTGATTTCTAGAATCAGTTTCAACTTCAATAAATTCAATCATTCCATACAAATTCAGAAAACAGAATTTAAATTCAGTCGTCTGCTGGAACAAATCTCATCACTTTCAATCTAAGTCATTTACACAAACACAAGATCTCAAGTCAAGACTTTAGAAACTTTTTCAAGTCATCAAAGTACAAGTCAGAGTCAAGTCCCAAGTCACCAGAACCCAAGTCAAGTCAAGTCTCAAGTCTTCTCTTCATGCATCAAGTCAAGTCTCAAGCAATTGAAACTGTGACTCGAGTCCAAGTCATGTGACTCGAGTCTCCACCTCTGCCAAGAAGCCTGTCAGCCTCTACCAGCCTCTACTCTGCATCCTCCATAGTTTCTCCACCTGGTGGATCTGGAGGGAAATCTGCTGGATCGCTTTACGGCACAAAACAGGAAGAGGTTCTGTTCTTCCAGAGCAAACGGAGCTAAAGCTGAAAGAGTTTCTGGCAGCAGATGGTGGAAGGAGGGAAAGGAGCGATGTAGAAATCACTTCCAAGCGACAGGGTTTATGGGAACGTGGAACATTTTGAGAGAATCATACTTCCTTGATTTTATTTATTTCCTGTTGAAACAGGATTTGTGGGCGGGACATAATGCTGGGAGGGATCAACCAATGGGAGATCAGTTAGGGAGAGAAAGGCAGTTTTATTTGATGGGAGGGGCGGAGGGGCGAGACGGTCTGTGATGTTTTTTTTGGATGGTATTTATATTTCCTCCTCCTGGTACACGATGAGGAATCCATTAATACATTGTTTTCCAGGAAGTAAAAGTCATGGGATTTCATATAAAAATGCAAGAAAATAGGTGTAGTAAAGTTAAATAGGTGTATATGACATGGAAATTTAACCGACAAGATGAAAAAGTCATTTTTCATTGGTCACTTTAAGCCGAAAGTCAGACTGAGACAGAGAAAGAGAGGCTGCATGACGAGGAAAAAAGTGGACGGCTTGAAATAACACCTGCAGTTCCTCCTGTAGAAAACGTGTGAGAGTTTGGTTGGAGGTAGATGGCACTTATCACACTGCTGTGTAATCTATAGTCTGCACCCACCGAGGTTCACGTAAACATTCAAAGGTCAACCTGAGTATAAAAAAAGATACAGTAGAAAAAAAAAAAAGGAAATTGGAAACTGTCGAAGAAAAAACTAAAAGCTTTTAAAAGAAATTTCCAGTTTTCTAATATGATTTAACTTTCTCTGTAAATCAATTGAAAAACCGTTTGGGTGATGATGATGACCCCCTTCAACATTTGGACCAGGCAGTGATTGCTCCACCTCAGCTTCTTATCTCCTCAAGGATCCTCTCCTAACCTGCTGAGTTCCTTATCGCGAGAATGTCAACAAACCATAAGACTGACCCTCTTCATGATTTACGATGTTATGTCCACTGATTTGGTTATTCTGCAGACCAGTGTTGCTTCATACATCATTAGCTCTGTGTTGCAGTAGAGTGTTAGAGGATGTTTATTTAATTAAAGGTGCTACATGTGGCATTTTAACATCAATCAATCATTACCACAGTCATTTTGAGGCATTAGTATAATTGCCGTAAACAAATGAGACCATCACTGAGAAGACTGGCAGCCTCTAGCGGCCTCTACACTTTGTTTTTTTACATTGTTCTTTACATTGTTTGCCACCGGCTCGGATTTTGCAAGATTGTTTTACGGCACAAAACATTAATCGTTTTACTTTGCAGGTAATAAACCACTTTATTCCAGTTTCACGTTAGTTTACGCTGTCAGAATGCATATTTGCTGTTATCAAGAGCTGTTATTCTTCTTCTTGCTCTTTAAAATAAGGGAGGAGGGGCAAGTAGTAGCATCCTCTTTTTGTCAGGAAGCAAAGGGGTTTATGGGAAATGTGGTCTTCATTTGGAGAAACACAACATGCTAAGTGTAGCATCCCTAAAAGGAGATCAGAGAATGTTGGATGCAGGACTTCTGGATTTTTGACACTGAATAAAGTTTTGTTCACTGTTATAACGTGTGATATAGCAATAATGTGTTTACTTTATGAGTCTTTATTGTGATTCATGTTCCTTTGTAGCTCAGTGAATAGACCAAGGCACTAACATCACCAGGGTTAGGGCTTCCTTTCCCACTGGGGTCACTCTGTTTACACTCCAGGAACTGTAAGGTGCTTTGAATAAATGTCAAGACGTCTACTACATGCCGTATGTTATGATGCATGTCGTTGCTATTGAGTGAAAACCTTGTATCTCCCAAATGCCAACTTTTCAGGAACTAAGAAACTAAGACGAACTTAAGAAAAACAGCCTTATTTTGCATGCATTTGCATTGAGTTTATCCAGTGGGTTTTGAAAAGGTAGAAGACCATGTAATCCTCCAGTTAAAGTTAAAATTACCACAATTTGGAGTTTCAAGGTTTTCACATGACAACAACTGCTGTGAGATTTCTGGTTACGGTCTCACATGGTGGTCCAGGCCGTTCCCCTCTGACCAGCTCTCCTCCCACAGGTCTGGAGGACTATCTGAAGCGGTACGGAGAAGGTATAAGGAGGGTCCTGACCAGCTTCGGACCCGTCCCGCAGTTCACTGGGGAGGCAGCCAAGAGCATCATTGGAGTAAGTTTGATTATGGCACTCTGTTGGAAAGGGCAGCAAGGTGGCCTGGTGGAAAGAGCCTCAATAATTTTAAAGTCTAGGCTACGCGCTCGTAGAAAGAAGAAAAAGGCATTGAACTGACATTGTGGGTTTTATGACTTTTTTAATCCAGAAACATTATGTGGATTGCCCCCCCCCCCCCCCCCCCCCCCCCGATTCCTTATGCACAATAAAACAGAATAAATAAAATCTAAAACAATTTAATCACATATCAGAATATTTTTCAATTACTAAACAAAATTACTGAAAGTTAAATCCATTAAGTTGCTGCCTTGTACTCTTTCTGAAGATCCTTTTCAAACTCTTCATCCTTAAGAAACCCCTCTGAACTCTATTCTTCAGAAAATGGTTTTCCAGACAAAAAAATGTTATAAGCAAAACCACATCTGTGTGTCAAAGTGAACTTGAGCAAGACGCTGAAAACTCCTACCATGTTCACTTAACTAACTCGCTCTGGATAACTGCTTTAGATTCAGTATTTGCTGATCGGTGGCAAAGTAGATTTTAACACCTTATTTATCATTTCTCTCTACTGATTCAGTCCAGTGGAGGAAATGTTCAGTAATGGAACATTTAGTTCTGGATGACTGAAGGTCAAGCGTTCCTTCCTACCCCCACGCCATATAGCTCCCTGCTAATGAGGCATTACTCAATCACATGCTGTTTAAATGTTAGCCACAGAAGGTCGTCATGTGAGGACACACTCGGCCAGAGCAGTAAATTGTTCACACTGAACTACCTGGGAAAAAAATGTGGTAAACAAAGTTTCAGCTGAGAGAAAAATAGCAATGTTTTTACGTATGTATTCTGCTTTGAAGAAAACTTTTCACAGTTCATAGGTTGTTGGCTGTAATATGAAAACCATATTACCATCTTTTTTTAAATCGTTATTCATCCAGGCAAAGTTGACTGAGCATTTTTTTCTGCTTCATATTCATACAGTTACACACATCCACACCTGCCCAGTACAACCACAGTCTTCTAGTGATTCTTTACTGTGATAATGGGTACAACAGTGATGCAGTTAGGTACAAGGAAAAAACAAGAATAAGAATGCCCTCTTGGGTTTTATTACCACAGTTATTTATTGGCAAATACAGATGATTCCTTGCTATAGAGGCTTTTTGCATCACAAATCTGCAACCGTCACTAGAGCCATCATGGAGGTGCAGTGGAGAACTGGCTGTGTGCAAATAAAGTCTAAATATATAACAACTAGACAAGAAAATAAGCGATACCTGAAAAAGATTGTCTGGTGTGGGTGTAACTGCTTTGAGAAACGTTAGGAGTAAGAGTGAATGTGATAAGGTGGATTTGGTTACTGTGACACAGTAAACTGTCTTGTCTTTAGCCCTAGTCTCTACTCCAAAACACTCTGAGTTGTAGCTTGAGAAGAGTCAGCTCAGTTAACCTGAACAAACTGTTAGCTAGCTAACCAGCCAGCAAACACACTGATGTTAATGTGAACATGCTAACACTAGCTGCTACTAGATACGTTAGCTAGTGTGCTAATCAGATGTGTTAACAACAAGACAGTGATGGCTAACTGACCAGATACTCGCACACAAAAACACAAAATTAAAAAAAAATAAAATAAATAATAATCAGTGGTCTATTGAATTCTGCTGATACCGCCAAGTTGTAAGTTTAGAAACGCAACCAGCTATTCTCAGCCACTGTTGCCCAGGAGCTGACCTCCAATATGGCCGCCAGAGGCTGCATCACATCACCTGAAAAACCCTCTATTCTCTGTTCCAACAATCCACTTGTTTTCTCTGAACCCGTCATCTTCAGATCCTTTGTTTCCTTCCTCGTGTCCACAGGAGTTGTGTGAGCTGATTCCCAGCGACCAGCAGCACCTGTCTGTCAGGAGGGAGAGGCGGGACCAGCTGCTGATGGGCCTGGCCCAGCTGAAGACCCAGCACGACACCGGCAGCCAGAAAACCTCCGATTAACACTGCTGACATGGGCCAGGGGTCCTCTAACCATGTATTTCATTATTATCTGTACAACACATTCATGATTACCTCCGCCCAAATATTATGTTTTCACCTGTTGGGTAGTTTGTTTGTCTGTCAGCAGTATTTCTCAAAAACGGAAGAACAGTTTTCCATGAAATGTGGTGGACAGATCAGTCTTGGTCCAAGGAAGAATTTTGGTGTTGATTTGGATCTGGGATTTCGGTCATTAGCAGATTATCATTTTTTTGCCACAATTATGAAACTAACAGAGACAGAGACTTGATTCTAAATCCTAAATGCATGTTTTCAGTGTCAAGAAATCAATTTAACTTACAATTTAAGCGATAGGAACGATGTGTTTGGGTGTAACAGCAAGTTGGAGAATTGTTCAGCGTTGGTGGAGGTTTGCTCTCTCCAAGTGCCTTCCAGTTTTTGTTTTTTGGATAATTTTAGTACATTTCTGCTGACATTACAGTGAAAAGTGACAGGAAAGACGAGACGGGACAACATCTGTCAAAAGTTATGAACCACAAAGTCCCATTTCAATGTTATTTCTTACCAGAGCGAGTCTAAGCTCTCTGATGTGCAATGCAACACACTATAATGTAAGGCCTGAATTACAAAGGAATCATCATACTGACTGCTCTACACCACACAATACTCTCCTAAATGGAAATTAACACTGTGAAAACTATGGAATGACTTTGATTAAAAAAACGATGAATTCCTCCATTTGTATGAATTTCTATACTCACAATATACATTACTATTTTCAAACGAGATAAAACTGACATGCAATGAACGAATAAATATGAGTATCATTGGAGTGGACTCTGTTTCTTCCAGTAAAGCAAATAGATGATATGCACTGCATTAAATGGCTGCTGAGCTTCCTGATGCCTTGGAAATTGTGAATGGAAATGTGTCATGAGGACGACTCGGGAGGCCTGCTGTGAAATTTGGGCTCGCATGTTGAAGACTTCATTTCACAGCATGGAGCACATCATGTCATCTGGCCGGACTGGAGATCCCATGACCGTGTACGCTTGTTTATAATCTTCATATGCAGTGTGGCCTAAAACATTTCACATATACTCAGCCAGAATATGTTTAGAGATATGTTTAGGCATCTATCTATCTATCTATCTATCTATCTATCTATCTATCTATCTATCTGCATAAAGGCATAGGAAGAAAATGTCTTCCCAGTGTCCAAAAGATATTTTGAATGAATGTCATCTACAAGTAAAACATTTTGGCCATTTTTTGTATATTTTGAAATATTTCTAAACATTTTCTGAAGTAGATACAATGTGTTCTTAGCAGTATAGAAATGTGAAAGTAGCATTCATATTTTATCTTGATCTGCTTTTAGGGACATAATGTGTTTCTGAAAAAAATGAAAATTAGAATGAAGGTAGGCTACTAAATTTTAATACAGAAAGTCTATAAAATGAACAGCAGTGCTTAATCAAGGTGGCAAGCGGATTGGAATTTTAGTGATACAAACGAAGGCAGAGATAATCTGATTGGTTGAGTTTAAACCTCAGTGGGCGGAGCCAAAGAACCACAGTTTTCTGGTTAAGTAACGTTAGACTGAAGCCCAATGAAAAAGACAAGAGGTAAGTTAGGAGGAAGCTAATATTATGAAGCCTCCCCCACCCTGGCCCCACCCTGAGCCTGGCCCCGCCCCTCCAGAGGGATGAGGCTCCTCAAAAGACTCAGGTGCGGCCCTGCAGAGACCATCATCTTGTCAGACCGCTTTCAAAACGACTCCTCTGAAACCACGTCGCTCTGAAATAGTTTCCTTTGACTTTGGAGTGCGGGAATATTTTTTTTTTTTTACGACGGCAAACTAAAACAGAGGATTAATTGGTTTTAACTTCATGGAAACCCACTGATAGGCTATTAACTGGATACAGGCTATTACCTGGATACGGGCTACAGACACAGGTGAGTTGTTATTAAGCTCCTGATGCGGTTTGAATGTGGTGAACTCCTATTTGCACTTTACCCTCATTTCTCATGAGTAACTAACAGAAACAAACCTGAATTGTTAAAAAAAAGAAAAAAAGGATCTTACTTAGATCGTAAATTTAAACCGACTGAATGATTTACTTAGCAAAGTATCCTAGAGAGTATGCCATGATAACTATTTGATTTAAATGTTATTTTTTATGTGAGATAAAAGATTAGATTTATACATTTCTTATACATAAAAGCTTAAAATCAGAAAAGAAGACAAAGCTCGTATTGGGTTTTTTTCTTAAACTCCAACAAATTCTCGCCTCTGCAGAAGTTGCTGATCTGCGAAAAGAAAGTTTAGAAGAAGAAAGTTTAGAAGAAGGGATTAAGTAAGGAAGAATGCAATCACAGAAACTGGGTGAACAGACAGTGTTAGAGTTATTTAGTGGAATAAAATGAATAAGAAATGTACTGAAGGGCTGATTCTGGGTTAATGGAAACCGGTGCTGCTGGCCTTCTGCTCTGTGATTTGATTAAAAAAGAGATTTTATTTCTTTATCTCCAACTGCTTCAGCATCCCTAATGTCCATGAAGAAAATGTACTGAAGTTTATATAATCAAAGGAAAGTGAACATGAGGAACAAACTGTAATCATCTATGTGCTGCTGAAAATTAAATCATGGCTTTAATGAATGACCAAACTGAGTAGTAATTATTAACTGTTAATAGTTAAATAATATTAGTAGTAATTAAGAGTGAAGTAACTTGGATTCCTGGTTAAGGCGTACTGGCAGTGTTGTGGGTTTGAGTCCGCTTCATGACCACTGTCTCATGTTATTCCTCTTTTTTTCCTTTTTGTCATGTCACTCTACACAATATTCAATAAAATACCAAAATGCAAAGTAAAAATCTATTAGCAAAGGAATGAAAAAAATAGTAATGTCTTCTCAGTTGCGCCTCTCTGCAGTGAGGTCACTGTAAGAAGAAAGATACAGAGTTGTACGTTTTGTCACTTTTGTCAACTCGAGGGATTCAGTGTCTTGCTCAAGGACACTTCAGCAGCTTAAAGGTCAATGCCAGCATGATTTGAGTTTTTGGTCTTTTTTCTTTTTTTTTTACATTTTCCATGTTAATTGTGTCAGTTTTTATATGCATGTGCCAAGATATTTTTAAATCAGTTTTGCCAAACCTCTCCGGCTCATTCACTCCCATTCAATTCCAAACAGCAGAGAAAACAACTGGAGACTTCTAATTCAGTCGGTAAAGGTAATCCATCACTGTGAATGGGAGACCGGCAATCTCGTTTTGCAGAGTTGCATCAGAACGCTAATATTAGACTATAAAATTGTACCTTTTGAAAGTTCTTAAGTTTTGAACCGTTTCATATTTGAGAACACAGCGAGAGCCGAGACGAGACAGCAGGCGGCGTCTGACTTCCACTTCCTCCTTCTCTTATTTCCACTTATTCCTCTCCAAAATAAAGCTTTCAACCAAACGGTAACATTCTCTGCAGTTTCGTTAGGATCCGTCAAGCCAACAGACAAACCCAAAAACACGCTTCTGTCAGCTATAGTCCGTAAAATTTAACGTAAAATAAAGCTAGGTTTTCCACAATTGTGGCTTTAAATTGCTGCCCTCTTCTTTACTGGGAGTAACTCGTAATATTTAGACAAAGCAAAGCACTAGAAAACGATCTACAGTGATGTAAAGTAGTAAGGGAATGTAAGAAATGAGCAACTCCATTATGCTGGAATTGTCCTTTAAATGTGCTTGAGCAATGTCTGAATTTGGGATTTGCAGGCTGCTAACCCTCTGCTGCTCTCCTGCCCTCTACAGGTGGTCTAAGCATCCCGGCTCCTCGCTGCCACAATGAGTTGGGGAGCGCTGTACGCCCAGCTGGGCGGCGTGAACAAACACTCCACCAGCCTGGGGAAGATCTGGCTGTCCGTCCTCTTCATCTTCCGCATCACCATCCTGGTCCTGGCGGCGGAGAGCGTGTGGGGGGACGAGCAGTCCGACTTCACCTGCAACACGCAGCAGCCCGGCTGCAAGAACGTCTGCTACGACCACTTCTTCCCCGTGTCGCACATCCGCCTGTGGTGCCTGCAGCTGATCTTCGTGTCCACGCCGGCCCTGCTGGTGGCCATGCACGTCGCCTACAGGAAGCGGGGGGACAAGAGGACCATGCTGGCCTCCAACGGCGCCGAGAAGATGACGGACATCGACCTGGAGACGCTGAAGAGAAGGCGGCTGCCCATCACGGGCCCGCTGTGGTGGACCTACACCTGCAGCCTGTTCTTCCGGCTCATCTTCGAGGGCGGGTTCATGTACGCGCTCTACTTCGTGTACGACGGCTTCCAGATGCCCCGGCTGGTGAAGTGCGAGCAGTGGCCCTGCCCCAACAAGGTGGACTGCTTCATCTCCAGGCCCACGGAGAAGACCATCTTCACCATCTTCATGGTGTCTTCGTCCGCCATCTGCATGGTGCTGAACGTGGCCGAGCTGGGCTACCTCATCGTCAAGGCGCTCATGAGGTGCTCGGCCCGGGGGACCAAGAGGAGCCACCCCTACACCCGTCCCGACAGCGTCACCCCGGAAAAGGCCCTGCTGCAGAACAAGAAGAACGAGATGCTGCTGTCTTCCACGGATTCGTCCACCGACAAGACCGTGTGATGAAGAAGGAAGGCCGGCGGTGGTGAAGAGGGCATAAACTGTAAATCCCACCACCCAGAATGGCTTTAGCACGCGTCTACAGTTCGGTAACTACGCGAAAAAGCTGAACATCCCTCAGAATTCTTTCTCGGCGGGGGGTGAAACAGCCTCTGAAACAGCTTTCCAGAGCGTTTGACTCTTAAAACTCGCTTGAAATTATTGCAAAATGAATTAGTTCAGGCAGAGGAGCGGCTCCTGCAGTCATGGCAGCCTACCTTGTCTTTTAATTTGTAGGAGAATCACTGTATATTCTTGCTTGCCAGGAGAGAGAGAGATGGGCTGTTTTCCTACATGTGGCCTCAGATGCACCGCTGAAGGCAGTCTGTCCTATGTAGAGTGTGTAAAAAAAAAACCTCAAAGTTATGGATCATACAGAAGTATAATTCATCAGTGTTTGTTACTGTGAGGCCCAGTTTGTATTCTGCAGAAAAAGAAGCAGCCAGATTTAGGAGAATTTCTCAAACATGACCTGATTCTGTCTGCTTTTGTACACAATAGTACACAATTTCACAAGTATCACCCTGCTTTCCATACAGGGGAAAATTGATATAGTTTGATGAAGTAGTTTAGGTTTTTGTCTTAATTTATTGATGACAGTTTGGAGTTGCTGGAGCGTGCTGGCTGTCTGTCTTGGTCCAGGTTTGAAGCAGAGAAGTGTGAGTCGACGCTGACATCTAGTGGTTTACAGTGGAACAAAGTGTTTAGTGTTATGAAGAGAAAAGGAGAAGAACTGAAGTTGAGAAAAATGAAGTAGAAAAAAAGGTCCAAGTGCCTTTTGTGATTTGCTTTATTGTCTAGTTTACAAGAGCTGATGTTTGATTTTAAATGTGCGTGAATGCAAAAAATATATATATTTGGGAAGAATTCATGTTAACAGATTTGAGTGTGTGTTGACTGGAGGAGTTTTTATGATCAAGAGCTGTTTTGAATCAAGTGACTGTGTAGCAAGAAATGAAGTTTGAAAATCTTTTATAGTTCAATGAGTTTCTATGAATAATGCTAGAGTTTGGTCATTTTTGTACATTTTTACTACTGAGAAGTCTGTTGGGTCAGATGCTGTACAGGACAGGACTATACAGACAAATAATATATAAAATATATAACCAGGTAAACTCTGAACATGCAACACCACAAAGGCTATATAGTTATAATGCTGCATATCTCTGCTGTGTTTTCATCTTTTACTTGAACTGAAATGTTAAGCGTTTCTTTATGTAGATGAAGTGAAGTAACCTGAAACCCACTCAGAACATTTTGCATATTTTCACAAATGCATGCCTGTCAATCAAAAAAAACAAGACTGTTTCTCTTATATATCTTGTTTGGCTATAGGAGATTTTTTTCTCATCTGACAGAAACCTCTCCAGCAGATCTGATCGCATAAATGTGAAGCATTTGTTTACAATTCAAGTTATAGTAGAGTTGATATGGAGATCAAAACAAATGTCACACGACTCAGAAATATGAATATATCATATCAATCATTTATTCACAGATGTTGTTACATATAAATCAGGTTACATGTTTGAGTTACAGATGCAAATCATTCATTTGCATTTATGTGTTTTAATGATATATCATGATTTGGACACATATATTTTCACACAAACATGTCCACTTGCATTGCTTAACCATACTCACATTCCTTAAACTTATACAAATCATGATGTATTAACAAAAAAAATTGATAAGCATTCATTCACAGGTGTTTTTACATATGAATCAGCTTGCATTGTTTGAGTTACAGATTCAAATCACTGCTTTCATTTGTGCATTTTAACCACGCGGTGTCTGACGTGTGTTTCTGCCTCCTGATGAGACCGTTCGCTCTCCAGAAGTCGGTCCGCTCAGTCCCGTCTTATTTGGGATTGTGCTCCTGCGGGTGTGTGCTGACCCCAGCTGGCGGTATCAGCTTTCAGCACGGCCCTTATTTTAGCCTCCGTACTAATCACCGCTCGCCCTCTTCCAACGTGAGCGAACCACGGCTCATCTGCGGGTGAAAATGTCTTTGTCCTCCCCTCATCCAGGAATAGCCGAGCCGGATTAGTGCACGTCGAAACAAACACACCTCACCTTTACGTGAACGCAGAATGAAGATGTGTGGTGATAGAAACTAGAAGAGTACTGTACTGTGTTATGTGAAAGAAGCACAGTATATGTGGATAGGTGAGAGAGGTTTGACCAGAGATTAGAGGTGTCACATCCAAAATATGGACAGAAAAGCTGGTTACACAAACCTCATGCAATTCTATGGAGTTGGATACAAAAGTGTAATATTGACATTTTGTAATAGGTGAGAAAAGTTTTGATCAAACTTGAGTCGGATCCAAAATATGCCAAGTCATGCGTTGTGACAGATGAAAGCAGTCTGAAGGTTTGCAGATCTTGGAAGGGTTTGTATGTCTGTTATGCATTGGCCTTTGACCTTTGACCTTGTACTTTATATATGTTGGATGAGAGCCAAATGATATTTATGATGCAAAAAATTGAAGTAGCATTGATCTCTTATGGACATTTGTCTCTTATGGATATTTGTCCTGATGATTCTGACCCAAAGTTTCACATTTTCACATTTCCATTTTTTACTTTTTAATAACAGCTATTAACGGACAGACAGCTTTCTAACCATGAAATGAAGAAATTAAATGTTTGTGATTATTGTGTTTTGTACTTGCTGTATGTTGTTTTTCTTACATGTGCACTTTGACCCCTGAAGTCTTCTGCTCTTTAAGACTTTTTTTTGATAAATCAGTGAAACAAGACTGTGCGGTTCATTGTTTTGTGTGTGTGTGTGTGTGTGTGTGTTTAACATCATCTAACATTATAGTGATGTCTTTCTGCAGCTTAGCCAGGGGAGCTTTAGGGGGGGTCTTTATTTTCTGGGTGACCATTGACACCCATACATTTCAGTCTGCTTAGAATACAGAGAGTTCGACATTATTCCCACTTTCTGTTTGTCTTTTTCCACTTTTTTATTCCCCTTAAATTGACAAAGTAAACAATGTCAGATTATCATAGGCTGCTCCCTCTGCCCATTATTTCAAAATAATGTTTCTTAATGATAATACACATAATGAAAATCACTGTAATATTCCTATTGGGACTTAAAATGTGTCTGTGGTCTAAATAGTGATTCCATAGAAACCTTTAGAGAATTTCATGGTATTTTTATCTCTGATGATATAACTGTAATATTCCTATAGGAACTTAAAGTGTGTCTATAGCACTCAATACTGAGTTTATGGTGACCTGATAGTACTTTATGGTATTCTTATCTCCTGTAGTATCACTATAGTATTCCTATAATATTCCTATAGGGACTTACAGTACTCAATAGTGAGTTTACTGTCATGTTTTTACTATAGGATTTTCTGTGGTGTAGTTTTTTGACCTATGGTTTTAAAGTTTTGTGTTATTATTGTCTGTGATATTTGTATTTATATGGGATCATTTTTTAAAATTATTTTCGGAGTGTCTAGCTGGAATACAGAGGTTTGAAGAGGGTTTTGGAATGATTTGGGGGCAAATTTTGAGGTTTTGGGAAAGTTTTAGGGAGGTTTGTGAAAAGATTTTGGGGCAGACTTTTTTTGGGAAGGTTTTGGACAGGTTCTGGGATCGTTTTGGGGGAGGTTTTGGGAATAGTTTTGGGGAGGTTGACAGGGGCGTGGTGTGAATCCCGACAGGCTGATGACTCTGTGGATTCACTCATGCATGGTCACACAATGTGACAGTCCAGACATGGCTGGAAACGGGAGGCAGCTGCGTTTTACCGAGCCCCATCTCCAACTCCAACTCCAACCCGCCTCCAAAAACTAACGGCAACAAAAGAAAACTTTTCCTTGCGCAAGTGTGTCGGGCCCGGGACAGACAGGCAGACAGACAGACAGACTCCACGCCTGAAGAAGTTTGTGCATGAGTTACTTTTAAACAGAGTGTGGTAAGCTGGCAGAGAGGTGCCAGGTTCTGGGTGTGGGACAGGGAGCAGGGAGCAGGGAGAGGGGAGGGTGCTGCAGCCTTGGGAGGTCTATATGCTTTTCAACGCACTCAAGTTATGGCACCAATGGCAGATGGATTTTGCTTTCAGTATTTAAGTATGGCATCTCCAGTGTAAAGGTATGACGGAAAGAAAACGAATGTGAATATTTCCCTGATATTCCATCGTCCTATAATAAAGTCTTGAGGGGGATGCTGAAGCGTCAGAGCGATGTAAAGAGATAAATGACGACAAGTGTCAGTAATCAGGCCCGGTATTAAGTGTTAAGCTTTAACTCTTCTGACAAGAGTGAGACAAAAGCCAGACAAAGGTAGTGGAGTTAAAAGGCGGCCGGTGGACTCTCTGGCACACTCTGTATTGTCAGGCTGGCAGGTATGGCTTTGTATTTGAACTTGGCTGTGTCAGTTTACATTTAACACCACCCGATATTTAAAAATGTAACGTAAAATTATAACAAATATCTGTGTAAAAGTGATATAGTGATTCATTTCAAGTGTGCCGCCCAATGGTAGTCATTCATAAGGCCAAATAATAAAGATAAAGCAAGATTTTCTAACCCTCTAATTGGTTTATTGGTCTTTAGTCATCCCTATATCGATTAGTTATATCGGGTGTTTCACAGGCAAACTCTGTTTAGAAAATTTAGCTTGTGGATTTTATCTAGAAATAAAAATATATTAGCTTGGCTGTTTTAACTGCTCTTAAATTAAAAACTAAATCCTCAATCTTGCTAAAAAATAACAATAATTATTATTTAAAAATATTTTGAATTCTGTATCAGAATGTAGATAATTCAATTTATTTTCTATTTTATTTTTTCTTATCTGTTCTTTCTGTAGGCCTATAGCAATTAGGGTTTTGATTTAAGGTCTTTATATATAAAAAGTGGATAATTTGCTGCTTGATTCATTTTTTGTCTCTTCCAGGTGTCAAACATATTCTGAACCAGTCGATGGATTTATTACCTTTAATACAAGAACATTTTAGTAAGTTCCTCCTCTTTTCTCTGTCTGTGTGTGCTTTGCATTTGCTGTATGAATAGTATAGTGATGGGCTTTTACTGGCAGGTTCATGTACATAAGGCTCTCTGAACATGTACAGGGCAACAAAAGGTTTCATCTGGCTCAAAGCGCAGCATTCCTCACCTGTCTGTCACTGCAGAGGACAGAGGATCTCAAATATCTTGTTTTGGAATCTCTGTTTTTGATTTTCTTTTGTGAAACTTGGAAATTTAGCTTTGAAAGCCAATTTAAACGGCTCATCTATGTCCAAATCCAATTTGTCACTTGTTTTTTTTAACAAGCAGACTGTAGTCAGCGAGATTAAAAAGGCAAAAATCCCTTTATGCCACATGTAAAATGGAGGCAGCAACAGTATGAGCATCCTGTTTCATCTTTCTCATTATAGCTTCAAGCTCTGATTTAAAGTCAGCATTAAATTTGTATCAAGTAGCTTCTGTTTAACAGTTTGTTTCATTAAAAATCTCTAAATTCAGATGCTCTGAAACAAAAAAAAAACATATTAATTCTTATTATGTCACCTGTGCTATAAGAACATCTCACATTATCACTGGAGGAACTGAATAACAAGGTAAAATATTTCCTAACAGGAGTTACATCTTTAGTTTTGACCCTCGTGGCTTTAGTGTTACAGTGGAGAGAGAGAGGGAGTTAGGGAGGGTGTGTGTGTGTGTGTGTGTCTCTAGTGTGTGTGTGTGTACGCATGTGTGTGTGTGTGTGTGTGTGTGTGCGCGTGCGTGCATATGCGTGCACGTGCCACACCAGAGCCCCATCTCTGCTAAATGCTGTTTTCGAACATTATAATGTTGATCTCAGCACATGCCTGCTGGGCAGTGGAGCGAGCAGGTGAGAGAGAGACAGAGAGAGAGAGAGAGACAGAGAGAGAGAGAGAGAGAGAGAGAGAGAGAGAGACTATGTATGTGACAGAGAGAGAGAGAGAGAAAGGGAGAGCGAGCTGGGCTCCAGTCAAACACCTGGCCCATACAGTACATGAGCTGCTGGAGAGCGGCTGTGTGTTTGAAGTGAAGTGCTGCGTTGTGGCTTTCGATCTGTTATCGATATCTGACGCCTACGCACTCGACTTTGATCTGCCGAGCGTTTTACGCAAAAGAGAAATATGTCAGATTGCGGCCGACTCATCCATCCTCACTTGTGTCCTTGTGTCTTCCTGTTTGTTCCTGTGCGTAGATTGTTTAACCTCGGGGTAAGGCCGTCCAAAACGTCCCAACGTGAATCCACTCATGACGAACGCTCAGACCGACTTTTGATCCGTTCAGCAGATTCGTTGACGTGACTCTCTCTCTCTCTCTCTCTCTCTTTTGTTGTCCTTTTTTTCCTCCTGTTTTTTTTTTTTATCCCTTCTGTCCCTCTGTTCACTCCAGCCTGTACTTTCTCCCTAGGCTAGAAATCTTGAAGCATGGGCGACTGGAGCTTTCTGGGGCGGCTGCTGGAGAACGCTCAGGAGCACTCGACGGTCATCGGCAAAGTCTGGCTGACCGTTCTCTTCATCTTCAGGATCCTGGTTCTGGGCGCCGCCGCCGAGGAGGTCTGGGGCGACGAGCAGTCCGACTTCACGTGCAACACCCAGCAGCCCGGTTGCGAGAACGTGTGCTACGACGAGGCCTTCCCCATCTCCCACATCCGCTTCTGGGTGCTGCAGATCATCTTCGTGTCCACGCCGACCCTCATCTACCTGGGCCATGTGCTGCACATCGTCCGCATGGAGGAGAAGCGGAAAGAGAAGGAGGAGGAGCTGCGTAAGGCCAACAGGTTCCAGGAGGAGAAAGAACTCCTTTATAGAAACGGAGGGGAGGCCGGAGGAGGAGGCGGCGGCGGCGGCGGCGGCAAAAAGGAGAAGCCGCCTATCAGGGATGAGCACGGCAAAATCCGCATCAGAGGCGCTTTGCTGCGTACCTACGTGTTCAACATCATTTTCAAGACCCTGTTTGAAGTGGGATTCATTTTAGGCCAGTATTTCCTCTATGGCTTCCAGCTGAGGCCTCTGTACAAGTGTGCGCGGTGGCCCTGCCCCAACACCGTGGACTGCTTCATATCGAGGCCCACCGAAAAGACCATTTTCATCATATTTATGCTTGTGGTGGCTTGCGTGTCTCTTTTGCTGAATTTGTTAGAGATCTATCACCTCGGATGGAAGAAAGTTAAACAGGGGATGACGAACGAGTTCGCCCCCGACCGCGAGTCGCTGCGGCGCGCCGACATCGCGGAGCCCGAGTGTCTGGCCTCGGCCTCCAGAACTGCCCCCGCCAGCCTCAGCTACCCCCCCAACTACACAGACGTGACGGCGGGCAGCGGGGCCTTCCTGCCGGCCGTGGGGGCGGCGGCCGCGCCGTCGGCGGCCGACTTCAAGATGGACGACCTCCAGCAGGAGGAGGCCCTCCGCCAGCCCTCGCCCGCCTCCCACTACTACATCAGCAACAACAACAACCACAGGCTGGCCACGCAGCAGAACTGGGCCAACCTGGCCACCGAGCAGCAGACTCGGGAGATGAAGGCCACCTCCCCCTCCCCCTCCTCCTCCTCCGCCAACACCGACAGCGAGCAGCAGCGCCCCGTGCTCCTCCCCGCCAGCAACAGCAACATCGCCGCCACCGGCACCGGCAGCAGCGGCAGCCCCGGCACCGCCTCCACCGCGGGCAGCTGGGGCGGCGGGAAGAGCGAGCCGGAGGAGGGCCACCTCACCACCACCACGGTGGAGATGCACGAGCCGCCGGTGGCGGTCGCCACAGACCCGCGGCGGCTCAGCAGGGCCAGTAAGAGCAGCAGCATCAGAGCCAGGCCGAACGACCTGGCCGTCTAACCCCTTCGCCCCCTTCACCCCCCAAACCTCCACAGGTCCCTCCCCGACACCCCCCCACCCCCTCCCCCTCCCCACCCCCCTCCTCAACACACAGTGATTCTCAGACACAAAATACACATGAATAAAACAAAGAAAAAAAAACCACAAAGGAGGCAAGGCGGCTGAGACAGGAAAGCAGAAACCGCGGTTAGGCGAAGCCGGAAACGAGTTCATCAGCAGCGGTCGACGTGTTCGTGCAATCGGTGAGTTGCAGACGAGTTGAGGCGAGTTTCGTTTGGTCCGACGGTCTTAATCGTGCGCACAAAGTGTGATCGTGCAATGCTAACAAGCCAAAATGTTTCCATACACAGTGCTGGACAGAGCGAAGGATGTCGGCTCGTTATTATTCCACATTAACATGGACGCATCTGACCAAAGTGTTTGGTTTGGAGGTATCTCAAGGTGTTTCTCTTTTTTTTTTTTTTCCTCTTTTCGTTGAGCCTAAAAGACTATTTATTCCAATTAAGAATGATAATGTGCATTTTGTCAAGTCAATGACCGACTGAATTAAAGGACTTTTTTATGTGGAGGAAGCACAGGTAGCGGACATCGTTGTACAGATCAGTTAGTGTTTAATATGCCAGATCACACTCATATATCAGGTCAATCCACTTGATCTGGTTTCAGGGTCTTGCAGGTGAAGCTCTGTCACACTACAGTCACATGTCAACAGCTCGTTCCAGCATGTGACCTTTGACCCGGAAGGCCTTCTGCTGCGGCACTTCCTGCTTTTCACTGCACAAACGCCTGTTGTTTTAAACATAGCTCATTCAGGAAGTAGTCTCTACCCACCAACATTAAGTGTATTGTGTACTTCACTGTGGCGGATATACAGCACATCATGTAAGCCTACAACTCACCGATTCACCGACGAATCCGCGGGGCAAATAGTTGCGGCCGGCTCGGTTTTACCCATCATCCATTGCGTCGCTTCATGCAGAGACGATAAATATTTGTATTGAGAAGGAATGAACTGGTTTAATATTCCCAGCGTCCTCAGAGCGCACAGACACGGGCGCAGCGCGGAGGGGGATGTGGGTCAAAACCGCTGGCCGAAAAAAAAACGACACCCGCGATACCCAGAATGCCCCTGGGGTCTCTACTGATGTTATGATGTCGACGACATAGATACGAAACCTCCCCTCCCTGCTGTTAGTTTCTACTCCAGAGAGGAAAGTAAGAGCAGAGCCTCGTCCCTCACGCCTGCCTCTGTCAGCGTTTCCTACAACAACAACAACATGTCTGAAAAGAAAAACGCTCCCTACTAACTGCACAGAAATGAGAAGATATCCAATTCAAACATCTTGAAAAATACGACGCAACTACACGGCGGCCACCATCTGATATGTAGATTAGCAATAACTTCACAGCACATTAAAAAAGCCTTTGGTTAGACTTGAAACTATTATTATTCTTCAGATGGTTGGCGGATATTGTTGCCATCAAAAACACATCACTCCTTCATATCAAGAGCAACTCTGTGAGCTAAAAGGTTCTCACTCTCACACACTTCACGTGCTTCTTCATTGGTTTTATTCTGAAAAGTGCTATTTTTTTAAAACTGAATTGAACTATACTCATAAATTGCATACTTGTAGTAGTCAGTTTGTGATTGCGAAACAGCTACGATAATAATAATAAAAAAAAAAGAAGGACAAAACGACTGGCGCGGCGAGTGTCGAAGCGCCAGGGTGCAGTTGACCTCGACGGCTTCTTTTTTGTTGTGTTCACCTTGATGCTTAGAGATCTTATTAGAAAAATCCCCCACTTCACTTTTAACTGACTCCACCGCCTGCTGTGAGGCGCAGCGCTCACAGTCCGGTCCGTTTCATGTTCAAGTGTTTTCTGGTCGAGTCACAGCCTGGGCACTCACTTTCCAAAAGCTTTTCTGCTTTACGACAGCCTCGTTCCACTGTATCAGCCTGTGTGTTGACCTGGGAAAGTGATGTAAGTACACAATAACACAGTGGAAGTACTCGATAAAAAATCTCCCTAATACATAATGCACTTAAAGGAGTGTAACAGCACAACTTTGTATTTCCATTCTCTAGTTACACTCTTCTAAGTATGTAGGAGAGAGATTTTTAATAAGTGCTTAAATAGTATTATAATATACGTACAATACTTTTCCAGCGGTTAATACACAGGTTAATACACTGGAGTAAGGTCAATGTAAAGCGTTACCAGTTTTTTTATTTTCAAGGGGGGGTTAGAGCATGATGGTACTGTATGGTGTAAGAGTATCTGTACCCATATAGATATAATGTTTCATACTGTATCTTATTTCAAACATTACCAGTTGCTTAAATAACAACCATCCAATGCAAACTGAAACAGAGGAGACGATACGACTCATTATAGATACAAGCAACCTTTCCCAATCCATGTTTATTGTACAAAATGACAAAAAAACATCTTTGTTACCTGCATTTGTTTTTGGTTCCTAAAGTTTACATTTTAGTAGTTGATAAAGATTTGCACATTTAGGCAAGACGATGCTGTTCTATGATGCTAATATTGGTAGTAATAGAGAGAGAGCGTGACACCAAACTGCCAATCTCTATGATCCTTAAAGGAAAAAATGTCTTAAAACCAAAATGCAGCGGCTCTTCACAGCAAAGGCAGTATTAAAAAAAAAAAAAAAGAAAAAGAAAAAAAAAAGAATTGTCTTTTCTTTCAAGCTCATGGTCTGAAACTTACACCGATGAGTTTGAAGACGATAAAAACAAGCAAAAGCGAGAGAGAGAAAAACCAGTTGGGGTATTTTCTGTGTGTTCACTCAGTTCTTCTCACAAACTCGACGGGACTCCGGTTCGACGTCAAATCAAGCGACTCCACTGTTGAGAGAGTGTTAGCCGGGTAGCTGGCCCTTCCCTAACCCCGCATACAAGCCCCTGACAGGACGTCCTGCTCCACGCCCCTCCAGACTCTCTCCTCTTACGCCTCATGCAGAGCATGATTTCTCTGGCTCGTCAGGGAGTAGGAACCATCTCACGATGCTCGAACAGCAGCCTGTTTTCAATGCTGTCTTAAATAAGAGAAGTGCCTTGTGTATGAATGATTATTTTGTAAGAACAAGTTGATGTAAATGTTCATTTACCTCAAATGTTTACAAAACTGTTACTAAATAAACTTTTTTGTACCATATTGATTTTGGTGTTTCTCGTTTTCACTTTTGCTCGCACCGATCGGTGAAATTCGTCAACATCTTTCAGATCTGACAGTTTTTCAACCGTGAGCTTTTCATTCCAGCTGAACACTATAACAGTTTTTATCACTCATTAGCAAACCTGGTCCAACAAAATCTGGTGAAATGGGTGTGATGTCTCAAAATGCAAATAACCGTACAGGAAAAGTGAGAAAAAAAACGTTTCCCCAGCAGGAAAGGATTACATAGAGGAGACATGACTAGAAACACCAAGTACTTTGACTTGAAACAGTACAGTGGAAAGTAAGGATGTGGACTTTACCTTTAAATCTGAAGACCCGGGTTCAGTTCCCAACTCATGACAACAAGACAATTTTTCTATTGTTTGTAGAAGTTTTCATTTTCAGTGAGAGTTTTTCTTAAGCCTGACCCAAACCTTAACAAAAGTTTTAGATGTGTAAACCGTAACCAAAGTTGTTTTACTTGCCTAAACTGAAGCATTGGTGAAAAGGTGAAAATGTGTTCAGTTCCTGCTGGTCTCATATAATCCTTTCATGGTGGAGGAACGTAATCTGAAACATTATTCGTGTCCACAGCATGTAATCTGCGTTTCAGAGTTCATGCTCACCAAACGTCTTGATTAGCAGACCGGCCACAGAGAGATCAGAGGAATCAGTCTGTCTGCAGTCTCCTGTCTGGTTTCTGAAAAGCGTTGAGCCTGGTTGGCAGGATGATCCAGTCCATCTCATCTGGGACTGTTACAGACTGGTTTTTACTGTAGAACATTCACTGACTGTCAGATTTCACCCTGTAAACCTATTTAACATTTCAGTGGACGCTTTTATCCAAACCACCTCAAATTAAAGTCAATATGAAATGAAAAATGATTTTTTCACCTCATTGGCTAATATTCCATATCATAATGCACACCTTTTAATAATAAATGGAAAACAATTAACACTTTTTTTTCATATTTTTACATCAAAATCGCTTTACTTACCTCCTGGATTACAGTGTATTTTAGTGTTTACTTCACGGCTTAACAGTCGGCAAACAGATTTTAGGATGTAAGGCATTTTGACTTACGGAAGCAAGATGACATGTCATTTCCTTGGAAACATTTGAAAAGCATCTTGCTTCCTTAATGTGATGTATTTCCTGTTGAAACAGGATGTTGGGGGGCGGGACATAACGCGGAAATGGATCATTCAACGGTGTAAACCAATGGGAGATCAGTTAGGGAGAGAAAGGCAGTTTGATTTGATGGGAGGGGCAGAGGGTGTGGGATTTTCCATTTTCCAGGAAGTAAGAGTGAAAAGTTTTGATATAAAAATACAATAAGATAAAACGTTTTTTGGATAAATTGTCAAATCGATGTATGGTATGATAGTTAGAACGAACGAGGCAAAGAGCAACATCCTGTCGTGATTTTTATCTTCAGGTCTTCAGAATTGATTGATTTTCCATAAGAAGCCATTAGTGCAGCAAACCACTCTCACCTGCTTGGGGGTTTGAGGATCAGTGACACTGTAAAGGCACGGATGGGAATTGAACCCATGATCTTTGGTTTACAAGACCAACGCCTTGCCACTTGGCCACCATGCCACTTTCTTATATCATATCATGACACAGCAGCTTTAAGTCCCGCCCCCAACATCCTGCTTCAAACTGGATTACATAAGAAAAAAAGAAAGCTTGTTCCTTGTGCCTTTAAAGACACAATGAAACAACATTTTGGCAGCACGTTGCTTCCTTAATTTTATGTAAGTGTAAACCAATGGGAGATCAGTTAGGGAGGGCGGAGGGGCGGAGGGGCGGAGGGGCGGGACTGTTCTAAGATCTGTGATGTTTTATTGGTTGGAGTTTTTATTTACTCCTCCTGGTGCAGCATGAGGCCACCATTAAAGATATTCTGATTTCCAATAAGTAAAAGTAAGGAGATTTTGATATTAAAATACAATAAAACAAAAAAAAAGGCGTCATATTTTTGCAGAAGTTGTCAAATTGGTGTATGGTATTATAGTTAGAATGAACTAGAAAGGCATCTCTCATTTCAATGTGACTAAGTTAACTTGAAATCCTCCAGCAGTGAAGGCTAAGAGCAACAACTTCTGTCTTGTTGTTTTTTATCTTCAGGTCTTGATTCCTCTCCCATAAGACGCTAGCAGCAGGATCAGTGACACTGTAAAGGCACAGATGAGGATTGAACCTGTGATCTTTGGTTTAACGAGACCAACGCCTTGCCACTTGGCCACCAGCTTCCTTCTCATTATAATGACACAGCAGCGTGAAGTCCCGCCCCCGACATCCTGCTTCAACCTCAAATACGTCAAGTTACGCAAGAAAGACACCATCAAAACGCTGGTTCCTTGTAACTTGATTTGAAATCCTCTAACTGTAACAGCAAAGAGCAGCAAATTTTGTCCCATTTGAATATTTAACCAGTATGTTTTCCTCTCCCATAATAAGCATTAGTGCTCATTTTCTGATACTCAACAGGGTTTTGAGGATCATCAACACTGTAAAGGCACGGATGGGAATTGAACCCATGATCTTTGGTTTACAAGACCAACGCCTTGCCACTTGGCCACCATGCCACATGTTTCCTGTTCATTATAATGATACAGCAAGCAGTAAGATTCAATAATATAAACCACAGTAGACGCACTACAAGACTTAGACAAGGTAGATAGATTAGGCTTAGATAAGGACCAGTTAGGCTGAGCTTTTAAGATTTTAGGGTCAGGGTCAAAAGTCCAAGTTCAGTTTGTTTCCAAGAACCAGATGTTTCAAAACAATGACTGGAGTGGCAATTTGTCATATTTAATTCAAGAACTCTTGTAATGTCACCTAAACCCCCCAAAAAAAGAAAATAAAAAAAGGGAGTAATTGTAATTTGTCACTTCGGTTTACGTTATTATTTTTTAATCCGTCAAGAATTCAGATTTTGCATGTCATTGTGCTGCTTCCCTGTTTGCTTTTGGTTTCATGCTGCCCACATCAGCATCAGGAGAGCTTTGAGTGTCTTCTGCATGACTCTCTTTGTAGACTCTTTGACCTCCGACCTCCCAGCCGCTCGCTCCTTCACTCTGCATTCCAGCAGAGGATGTGAGAATGTGAGGCTGAGCCGGGACCGGGGCGGCATGGAAACCCTCCCACACTGCCGAGCGCTCTTCATAACCACATCTAGACATAATTAAAGTAGGACGGCCGTGTCAGTCTCGAACCTAAGAGGTAAACATCTATCACAAACCCGTCCTGCGCTGTCACACGGGCCCGCTGACAATTTGCAACACTGTGCAGTACATGGTGCAGGTGGGCGAAAGTTACTGCTGCAGGGAAAGTTAATTCTGATCTTTGAGCGTAGTTGGCATCAACAAAACAACAGCAAAGACAGACAATCAGTAAATGTATAGACAGACACAACTGGACTGGTAAAGTGTGAGTGTGAAAAAGTGGAAAATGTAAGAAAATGCAACTACTTTCAAGGATTCAGGGCCATCTTAAGTGATGAGAACAGACACCAAAATCATCCACGTGTCCCCAGTACATCATTGGCTCCAGTGCTTCATGCTAACACTTTAGCGTACACTATGTTGAGTGATGGTAGCTCCATGCTAACACTTTAGCGTACACTATGTTGAGTGATGGTAGCTCCATGCTAACACTTTAGCGTACACTATGTTGAGTGATGGTAGCTCCATGCTAACACTTTAGCGTACACTATGTTGAGTGATGGTAGCTCCATGCTAACACCGTAGCGTACACTATGTTGAGTGATGGTAGCTCCATGCTAACACTTTAGCGTACACTATGTTGAGTGACGCTAGCTCCATGCTAACACTTTAGCGTACACTATGTTGAGTGACGGTAGCTCCATGCTAACACTTTAGCGTACACTATGTTGAGTGACGGTAGCTCCATGCTAACACCGTAGCGTACACTATGTTGAGTGACGGTAGCTCCATGCTAACACTTTAGCGTACACTATGTTGAGTGACGGTAGCTCCATGCTAACACTTTAGCATACACTATGTTGAGTGATGGTAGGTGACTAGCATTATCCAAAGTAAGAACACTGACTGTGAAAGTGAAAAGTTTTTATAAAATAACGTGACACTTTTTTGCATAAATTGTCACAAAGTATCATAGTTAGGTCTTCTTATTGATTTGTCCACAAAAAACCCATACGGGGCCCATAGGTGGGAAAGGACTGTGGGCCCTTGTGGGTTTAGAGTGGGTTTGCCCCAGCCCACACTGCCACAAAAACCCCACAGGGGCTTGTTTGCTGGGTAAGAAGCTGCTTGTAGAGCTAATCATGCATGTTTGCTTGGGGTTATGAGGATCAGTGACACTATAAAGGCACGGATGGGAATTGAACCCATGATCTTTGGTTTACAAGACCAACGCCTTGCCACTTGGCCACCATGCCACTTTCTTATATCATATCATGACACAGCAGCTTTAAGTCCCGCCCCCAACATCCTGCTTCAAACTGGATTACATAAGAAAAAAAGAAAGCTTGTTCCTTGTGCCTTTAAAGACACAATGAAACAACATTTTGGCAGCACGTTGCTTCCTTAATTTTATGTAAGTGTAAACCAATGGGAGATCAGTTAGGGAGGGCGGAGGGGCGGAGGGGCGGAGGGGCGGAGGGGCGGAGGGGCGGGACTGTTCTAAGATCTGTGATGTTTTATTGGTTGGAGTTTTTATTTACTCCTCCTGGTGCAGCATGAGGCCACCATTAAAGATATTCTGATTTCCAATAAGTAAAAGTAAGGAGATTTTGATATTAAAATACAATAAAAAAAAAAAAAAGGTGTCATATTACAGTTTCTTTTCACTCTAATGATACAGCAGTGTTATTTTCCATCTATTTTCCTGCTTCAACCTAAAATACGTCAAATAACAGAAGAAAGACTCCATCAAAATACTAGTGAATACTACTGTAAGTCCCAGTGAAGTGGCATTTTGAGAGCATGTTGCTTCCTTAATGTGATGTATTTCCTGTTGAACAGGATGTTGGGATGGGACATAACGCAGGGAGGGATCATTCAAAAGTGTAAACCAATAGGATATCAGTTAGTGGGAGAAAGGTTTGATTTGGTGGGGGGGGGGGGGGGGGGGGGGGGGGCTGTTCGAAAATCTGTGATGTTTTTATTGGTTGGATTGGCCTACTGGTACAGCATGAGGTCACCTTTAAAGATACACTGTTTTCTAGCAAGTAAAATCAAATCAACACAGTGTATGCTAAAGTGTTAGCATGGAGAACAGGAGCAAATGATCTACCGGGGACACATGGATGATTTGGTGTCTATGTTCTCATCACAGGTAAAACTCAGTGTATTCCTTTAAATCTGTGTCTTTGAACTGATGTAAAGTTTCTCTCTGAAGGCCGAGGACTTCAGTTACCATTCTTCACTGTAGACTAAAGGATGTGAAATCATTCCAGGAACTCAACGCCTGAGTGATGCCGGAGCGTCACTTTAAAGGTCACTGCAGCGTTTCAAGTCAGTTTTAGAAACATCCTTGAACTTTTAGCGCGGTCCTGAAATCGCTCTCAGTCTCCGTGCTATCCTTTCACATTATTACTGAGATACAAAGTGATGTTTTTCCATCATCCTTGAGCGTTATTTTTCTCTGAAGAAAGAAAAGCGGCCCAGATGAATGCCGCTAAATATCTAATAGGTGAGATAATAAGCTACATAACTATAAACACACAGTGAGTGGGTCAGAAGGATTGCTTTGCAGAGGATATTTGGCTTTGGGTCCTACGGACAAAGCCAAAAACAGAGTACAGTACATGAGTGCTGGGCTCTTGGGTCCAGTGGCTGAAGAGTGATGGGAGATAGTCGGTCTGTTGGCAGGACAAGCCTCAGTCAGTCACTCAGTCAGTAGCCTTGTTTCCATTACAGGGCCAAACAGGGCCAAACGGGGCTTATTCCTCTTCAATGTCCTTCCAAAGTTGAAAAGAGCTTTTGTTTTCACCCGTCTGTCTGTTTGTTTGTTTGTTAGCAAGATATTTCCAAACAGATTTGGATGAAATCTGGTGGACAGATCGCTCTCGTCCCAAGAATTAACTGATTTGATTTTGGTGAGGATCCAGAACTGGGATTTCCTCCATTGGATGATTATCCTATTTTAGCCATAACTATTGTG
>NC_136006.1:4102314-4254814 GCF_048128805.1 Centroberyx gerrardi | reverse complement strand
ATCCTAAATTTAACCTAATCCACCCCCCCTCACCCCCCCACCACCCCCCCACCCCCCGAAACAACACCCCAGTGCGAGCCAAGGTTAAACTGATCTGTGTGTGGGAGGGAGGCGGGGCGGGACATTCCCTGTCCATCAAAGATAGTTCAGATATTTTCATCTCCATTTTGGGGCCAACGGGACGGACAAGCGTTCGGAGCATGCGGGACAGATATCTACATGTGGGACGTTTAGCAGCAGCAGTAAGAGATGGAAACAGATGGAAGTATCGCAGCGGCTGGAGGGACAGTGAGAGGAAAAGCCTTGTTCTTGTGCCTGGTGTGTTGACCTCTAACACACATCTGTCCCAGCTGAACTCTTCCTCTCCTCCAGCCGGCTGCTGCAGTGTGTGTGTGTGTGTGTGTGTGTGTGTGTGTGTGGAGGCACACACACAGCCTGAGAAATGCAGTTGTCATCCATTCCTGCCCTGCTGTCCTGTCCGCCGTGCAGCTGTACACCCGCTCCCCCCCCTCCCCCCTCCCCCCCCCCACAGCTCCCCCCTCCCCACCGCTGTTGTTTTATCATTAAATGGCGACATTAGTTCATATCATGTGATTCGAAAAGGATTCATTGCACATTAGAGGCCCTAATCGCCGCCTATAGTCTCCCCCCCGGGCCTCGCCCACATGACCCTGCTGAGCGCAGCGCTTCCTTTATGCCTCCTGAAAGAACCGGGGATTGAGCCCAAACAAAAAAACCCCACGAGGGTGAAAAAATGTTTTTACACCCGCCCCGCTCCCTCGCGGCCCGGCTGTGTGGGCGACCAGCGCCGTTTTAGCTTTAGATCAATGGGACAAGTTATTGGAGTCTGGCCAACTCTAACGGATAGCACAGAAAGAAAAAAGCTTGCCTCTTCAAAAAATTGGGTTTTGTCGCTCTGTTTTGTCCCCCCGAAAAAATGCACATGAAGAGGGGGAATGTTTTCCTTAAAGCCTGCAAAAGATTTTTTCCTCATGCGCTGTCCCTTTAGATGGAAAAGTCAAGTGCTTCTGGACTCATTCAGTGCTGAGAGACCTGCAGCTTCTTAGAGAGGAGGGAGGGTCAGAGGGTGAGGGTGGAGCGGGGGAGGAGGAGGGAGGAAAGGAAAGGAAAGGAGGAGAGAGGGATAGAGGAGAGAAGAGGAAAGGAAAGGGGAGGAGGAGAGAGGAGAGAGGAAGAGGAGAGAAGAGGAAAGGAGAGGAGAGGAGGAGGGAGGAGGAGAGAGGAAGAGAGGAGAGGAGGAGAAAGGAAAGGAGGGGAGAGGAGAGGAAAGGAGAGGAGGAGAGAGGAAGAGAGGAGGAGGAGGAGAAAGGAAAGGAAAGGAAAGGAGAGGAGGAGAGAGGAAGAGAAGAGAGGAAAGGAGAGGATAGAGGAGGAGAGAAGAGGAAAGGAAAGGGGAGGAGGAGAGAGGAGAGAGGAAGAGAGGAGAGGAGGAGAAAGGAAAGGAGAGGAGAGGAGAGGAAAGGAGAGGAGGAAAGAGGAGGGAGGAGACAGGCGGCTCTTGTCTGCCTCGGCCCTGCTGTGGGTCATGACGGGTATTATTTCAACAAAACGTCTGGCGGCGATGATGATAAATAAAGAGCTGAGGGACGCTCCGGCGGTCACAGTGTCTCCACGGCGAGGCCGCAGCGCCCCCTGTTGGGACAAACAGCACACTGTTCAGTTTGAACTCTGACCTGAGGCTGCTCCGGTCCCTCTGACACGGTGCTGCTGTGGCTTCACACTTTTCTGACTTTTCTGGGAAATGTCTGCATTTTGTTATCAGCTTGTTGGTCAAACAGTACAAACAGAAAACAGTGTAAAAGTCTAAATGTAGAATAGAAAGAGAAGACTTGAGACTTGACTTGACTTGGGTTCTGCTGACTTGGGACTTGACTCTGACTTGTACTTTGATGACTTGAAAAGGTTTCTAAAGTCTTGACTTGAGATCTTGTGTTTGTGTAAATGACTCAGATTGAAAGTGATTTAAATTCTGTTTTCTGAATTTGTATGGAATGATTGAATTTACTGAAGTTGAAACTGATTATAGAAATCATATAGAAACTCATGATGCTCTTACCAAGTTTTTATCCTATTAAAACCATATTGCATTGAAAAGTCCTAGATATTTAGTTTTCTTTAAGATATTAAATTGATACTGGACTCTTGATTTGTTCTGACTTGACTTGCTGTTCTACATTTAGACTTGAGACTGACTTGGGACTCTAATTATCAATCATGAATGAGGTACATGTACATTTTCAGGTATTTAGTTGGATGCTACTCAGAGCTACTGCTGCTTGACAATAAATCAACCAAAATAATTCTGTACCTTGTAGTTTTCTGTCATACATGCTCACAGGGCACAGCGCCCTTGAACTCCTCATTATTGCTTTCTAAGAAAACACCTAAAAATGTAAATGAAAATCAAAATAGGAGGACAGTTAACACCCAAGAAAATTAGCTAGTGCTGAATCCTCCTTCCTAAACCTTTTCACGTCACAGACCCATTAACAGACACACATTAGAGCCTCGGACCCCCTGTTGATAGATTTTGTCCCAGGAACCCCCATGTGGGACAGTTGTAGTTGATTCAGTATTGAACTGTATACACACAGGACTTTGCAGTGAGTGTGAGGAGAGTGAAACCTATGGAAAGTCATTCTTATCCATTCTCTCACTGGGTTCATTTCTAGTGAATTAAATCTCTGTGTGACTGGTAGTGTTTCTCTCTCTCCATTCACTGCCACTGTCTGGAGGAACAGTCAGAAAATCACTTCTAGCACATAAAGGAATGCCGACAAAGCAGATTCTGACTATATATAAAAAAACTAGTCATGCTGCTGAATTGTTTTTTAAGTGAATCTCTTTCTTTATGTTTATGAAACCTTTCAGTTTGAAGAACACTGAAATCCGGTCGGAGTGGAACGAAGAAAATAATTAAATAAGCTTATCAATAATTATAGATGGGCGAAAAAAAATAGATATATATTTATATCATGGGCAGGAGGCTGCACAACCCAAGGTACTACCAAAGTTCAACATCACTTTAAATGTCAGAGATATTGAAATATTCATTTCAGCGTGGGAACCCGCGGAACTGCTTCAAGACCCCTGGGAGTCCCCAGACCCCACTTTGAGAACCGCTGCTCTAGGGGCCACTATATAAACTACACTAACCCGTCTCCATCGCTCCACACTGCGGTCCCTGTATCCCGGCCTCTATAACCTTTCCAACATGACTTCCTGTCACACGACCCCGAGCCGTGTGGTTTCTCCCCCGGGGCGTCGACAGGCCACGCCCCCTCCCCCGCCCCGCTGTCCCTCAGCTCCCAGAGAGCAGCCTCTGCCTGGGTGTCATGTCCGCCCAGCACCTTGCAGAGCGGGAGACGACAGTGAAGAGGCCGCTGACGGACAGAATCACACTTCTGCAGAAAGTAATTTTTAATATGCAAATCAGAAATGAATGGTTATGGTCTTAATGATGCTCTGGTATTTTAGAAATTATATCTTTTTTTTTATTTTTTATAGTTTCATGGATCATAAGGTCATGAAGCCTAGCCTGGTAAGACCATCCTGATCACGTGACCTCACATCCTGTTTCGCTCCACGGATCAGTCTGGACTTCCAGCCGCCCACCGATTTCCTGAAATTACAATGTAACCGGGCCAATCAGGGACTGCGTCGTAGTTGATGACGTGAAATACAGGCCGCCGCAAGCAAAACAGTAATGGCGTCTCCCGAAGCAACGAGCGGTAACGTTAACGTTAGTAGAGTAAAAACAGCCATTACAGTGGCGGCCTGTATTTTTCATGTCATCAACTATGACGCAGTCCCTGATTGGCCCGGTTACATCATCAACTACGACGCAGTCCCTGATTGGCCCGGTTACGTCATCAACTACGACGCAGTCCCTGATTGGCCCGGTTACGTCATCAACTACGACGCAGTCCCTGATTGGCCCGGTTACGTCATCAACTACGACGCAGTCCCTGATTGGCCCGGTTACGTCATCAACTACGACGCAGTCCCTGATTGGCCCGGTTACGTCATCAACTACGATGCAGTCCCTGATTGGCCCGGTTACATTGTAATTTCAGGAAATCGATGTGGGCGGCTGGAAGTCCAGACTGATCCGTGGAGCGAAACAGGATGTGAGGTCACGTGATCAGGATGGTCTTACCAGGCTACATGAAGCCCCTAAGGGATAAAAAATAATTTAAAAAAAAGCATGAATGACTAAAGTGGTTAGAGACCGTCTTTTAAAGGAGAACACCGGCCATTTTGAATATGTTGATATTATGCAGAATAGTATATAAAGGAAGAGACAGTTCTGGCTGCTCTTGCTTGAACATTCATAGAGAGCAGAACCGACAGACAGCGGTGTCTTCTGGGTAAAAAGTCCTGGCTGTCCAATAGAACAAAACAGAGTGAGGGCGTCCTGGTGGCTCAGTGGACCATGGCAGTGGTTCTCAACATGGGGTGCGGGGACCACCAGGGGTCCTTGAGGGGGTTCCAGGGGGTCCCAAACTGATGCATTGTTACACTTCACCGTTATTTCATTTCTCTGTTATCTCTCTACCTACAATACAGACAGTCATGGGACTCTGGACAAAATCATATCGAACAATAAATATATTCTCAGATTTGGGTCTGAGAGACAAAATGTCATCTGGCCCTAATGTGGACTAAAGGTTGAGAATCACTGGTCTAAAGGTGCGTACCATGTAACCGTGATGTCATGGGTTCACATCCGGCCCAGGACCTTTGTCGCATGTCGTCCCCTCTCTCTCTCTCTCTCTCTCTCTCCACTTTCAACTATTGAATAATGCCAAAAAACAAGAAAAAAAAAAGTAGCAGGAAATCGACCAGAATGCAAAGCAGTAACAAGACGTTCTGTTTTGGGTAAAGAAACCACTAACTGCAGTAGAAGTAGACGAGGCAGGTTGAGGGAAAGCGGGTTCAACAAGAAAGAAAACAGTACTTAAACACATCACAAAATAACTCCTGGAATACACTGAACATCACAGATTGGTGAGACGATGTAAAACAATCTGAGGGGATTTTTCTGAGATTTTTCTTTTTTTTTTGCTTGTGCCGTTAACACCGGATCAGAGCAAATCACAACAGCAGTAGAAGAGAGTCTGGTTAGAAAATGAAATCATTTATTTAACATAATCGTTTCGGCAGATCGGCCCACACACATTGCATCAGACTCAAGTCACAGTCACTCACTTTCAGTATATACAGATAGGCACATTCACATGAGGCATCAAAGCCAGCCACAGCGTCAACTGCGTGTCCAAACCCTCAGCAGGCTCGGGCGCCGCCTGTGAATCCAGCAGGGGGGAAAAAAAAAAAATCACCCAGTTTGACCCAGGGGCCTCTGACCCGGGATCAGTTCTGCAACTTCCACAGTTAAAGTTAAAGGTTTGGATTTCGGGCTGGGAGACTGATCCTCAGTCAGACATCGGGGCAACTTCACTCCAGATCAACGCTCTCTCTCCAAATCCACCTCCCTTGTTCCTGTAATGTTACACCACTCTACGCGCCTTTGGATAAACAGCCAAGTGGACAAAATATTAGGAACGCCAAGAAGAAGAAAGCTGTGATGCCTTACTGAGTTCACCTGGTACATAGTGCTGAAACGATTAGTCAAATCGATAGAAAATTAAACCATTATAATTTGATAATCCATTAATCACTTTAATTTATCAAGAAAGAATATCAAACATTTGCTGGTTACAGCTTCACAAACGCTAAGACTTGCTGCTTTTCTCCATTTGATATCCTTACAAAATAAATACTTTCCTTTGGCAGCAAATCATTTTAAGAATCACTTTGGGCTCTGATAACTTGTGATGAGCATTTGTCATTATTTATGTTTTATAGACTACATGATTGGTCGATTAATCGAAATAATCAGTCATGAAAGGGAGATGCAGATTATGCAGAGGGGAGCAGTTTGTGCACAAGTGGGTGGAACTCAATATTTGGAAAGTGTTCCTAATATTTTGAGCACCGACTGAGAAAATGTGCACATTTGTAGGAAAAGGGTATAAAATTCATCCAGACAGTCAAAGCTTTGCAGCAGAGTCTTCTCCCTCTTTCAATGGAAGTCAATGGGTGAGGAAGGGAGCGATAGAAAAAAAAACCTCAAACAATAGCTCACTTAATCTTTTAGCATGATAGTACTTTTTCCAATTTATTGAAACAAATAGAAAGTAAATTCCAAATAAAACTCATAAGTTGGAAAGTAAAAAAAAAATAAAATGGGGGATTTAAACCACATAAATAAAAAACATCTTCAAATAAATGAACAGTCTCTATAGTGTAACTCCAAAAGAAAACTTGAAAGTTCAGTTCATGAGAGAAAAAAAAACAAACGTCCTTTAAAGTATATGTCCAATCCATTGTTACAATACAAGCTTGTAGCTTTGCAGTGCTAACAGAATTACTCTAAAAAACAGCTCAGAAGAAGAAAAGCGCACTTATTACCAAGTGCTTCGTTTTCAAAACTAAGTCGACGTTAAAGTTTAAAGGAGACAAAACGGCAACCGAGAAACGGCAGGAGATACAAACGAGGGGACAGAAGCGGAAAGGAAAAAAAAGTCTTTCAAAACATCGTCTCTCGAGCTCGGAGCAGTGTTCCCACGTCCTTCATGTGTAGCGTGTCCCTGCGTCCTCCTGGCGTCGCCTCCGCACCGATCCCCCCTTTAAAGGAAAACAAGCGAGGAAGAGGCGGGACAGAACTGGGCTGCAGCAGGTTTTCCATGAACGACGGGTGAGAAAAGAAATGGCACACAGGAAAAATCCCGTCCCAAAGAAAAGAGAATACAGTCAAACCAATAAAAACTGAAATAAATAATCACTATGTTTAAAAAAAAAACAAGGCTTTTTTGGGAGAGGGAGGAGGTGTTCAAGCTGAAGAAGATTTCAGTGGGTGTTTTCTTTATCCCACACCACACAGTGTCTCTCTGGATCGACTCCATCTCGAATAAACCCCCCGGTTTTCGGAAATATTTACACTTCAAAGCGGCCCAATCTGGGCTTGGTACGCACATAATGCTACATCGCATGAACGGAGGTTCCCCTAATGTCCTATAAAGAAACGCAGCATGTCGGTAGGTTGGTTTCCCCCCCCCACACACACACATCGCAGAGTTCATCCCTACAGCCGGTCGGGTCGGTCTGACGCTCGGCGAGAACGTCGGAGAGAGAGTCGGTCCTCTCGCTCAGTTCTGACTCTTCCTTCCCGGCTGTGGGGTCCGCTACGGTGCGACGGTTGGCCTGAGAACGGTGCTGACGGAGCAGGAGCGACGAGGTGTGATGACGGGAAGGGGATGGAAGCAGCCCAGGTGACGGGGGGGAACGCCAACGTGTGGCGGGAGGAGCGGAGGCTGCCGCTCTCGTGCTGCGTTCCGGTCGGAAAGTCGGAAATTCCAACGTCCCACTGGGGGAAAAAAACGCTATAGAACAGCCCTTCAAGTCGGAATTCCAAGTGGGAAATTCGGGCGAGATTCCTCGACCCCGAGGTTTCCGAGCAGCAGATATCTGACATCACGTCAACATGGCAGCATAGACTGTAAACGCTACACAGCTTTACTTTAAAAATGTTTAGAACTGTCAAAATACATTGCATGACCATGAATTTATCAAAAAACCTGTGTGGTGAATGGTTCAAATAAACACTTGAAATGTAAAGTTGCACTTACAGTTGCCATCGTTCTATGCTAACGTTGCTAATATCATTGGCAAAACATCAGCATTTGCATGGAGAACCGTATTTTTATGTTGGGCAGAGAAAAATCTCACAGGTGTCCATGTTTCTTCCCTGTTTTTTCTGAACTGAATGCATGGAGGCTATACTTACAACCTTTTCAGCGGGGAATTCCCGACTTCCAACTCTGAATGGAACGCAGCATTAGCCTCTCCTGCCTAAAAACAAGCTAAACCCTCGGCGGCATCTGAGAGGCGCAGCAGCACATCCTCTCCATTCAAAATGACGAGAAAAGATCATTCCTCTACGTTTTTTTTTGACCAGAGGAACAAATTGCAGCTACTCTCCTCCTCTTCCTCTTCATCCCAACCGGTTCTCCACATCCGAGAACTTTTTTGTGGAGGAAGAGGTGAGCGAGGATGAGGAAGATGAGTTCTCCTCACCCTCCTCTTCCGAGTGCGGGTTTCTCTCCTCCACCCAAAATCCTCCTCCTCTTATGGTTTACGACCAGAACGACTCCTCTAGCATCTTAACCTCCTCTTCCTCCTCCTTCAGCTACTCTCCTCCACCGTCTTCATCATCCTCTACCTTCTCTGTTGTAGACGTTTCCTCACCAGGAGGACACAGCTAGTCAAAGCAGGAGGAGGGGAAGGAGGAGCAGACGGGAGGGGAGGAGCAGACACCGCTAGCTATTCTCCTCTTCCTCCTCCTCTGAACTCTTCGGGCTCTGCTGACGGAAAACGACAGCTACTCTCCGCCGCCTCCTTCACCACCCCCCTCCTCCTCCTCCTCCTCCTCCTCCTCCTCGTCTTCCTCTGGGTTTTGTTTGTCTGTGTATACGTCCCGGACCAGCAGGACCCGGGTGAGGAGGCTCTCCAGGACGCTTCGCTCCAGCGGCGCGGAGCCGAACCACAGCGGGCCGTCGGCGCCGAGGGCCAGATCCGGCTGAACGTAGAAGACGTCCAGACGCTCCCGCAACGACGCCGGGCTGCAGGGAGGAGAGAGAGGGAGGAGAGGAAGGGGGGGGAAGGAGGAGAGACAGAAGGGAAGAGGAGATGATGAGGGAGGAGAGTAGGAAAGTAAGGGAGAAAGGGTGGAGGGGAGAAGGAGGGGAAAGGAAACAAAATGGAGGGACAGAGAGGAGGTAAGGCGAGAGGAGAAGGAGAGAACAAGAGAGTGAAGGAAGGAAGGGGGAAAGAGAGGAGGAGGAGGAGGGGAAGGTGAAGAGATGGAAAAAAAGCCAAAAATGGGGAAGTGAGAAACAGTAAGGGGGGAAGGGAAGAAGTGGGGGATGAGGGAGGTAAGAGGAGGAGAGAGATAGAGGTAGAAGAGAGAAATGGCAAGGAGAAAAAGAGTAGGCGGGAAAGATGAAGTGATGGATGGAGAGAACGAGGGGGGAGAAAGGGGAAAGCGAGGAAGAAGAGAGGGGTGAGGAGGGAGAGCAAAAGTGCAAAAAATGGGGCGGGGAAGAGAGAAAGATAGGGAATAGAATCGAGAGAGAGAGAGAGAGAGAGAGAGAGAGAGAGAGAGAGAGAGAACAGGAAAAGAAAAAGATTAAGGGGAAGGGATGGCAAAGAAAATAAGAGTGAGGGGGAAAGAGGGAGAAGAAAGATGATAAAAGGAGGAAGGAGGAGAGAGAAAGGGGGGGAGGTGGGAGAGAGAGAGATGCATGAGTTCCTCTTACATGACTAAGACCCAACTTTTGATGAGGCGATACAGAACAACCTCTCCCAGGTGAAACCATGGCAACCCGTCAGATTAGATGTTAGACGTCCTCATAATTCAACCGTCAACACTGTGGTTCAGGATGTGAACAGCAATGAGTTATAATCACAGGACTCAGAAGATTAATTTATTAATATTTATTAAAAAAGATTTCCTTTCTACCTTCTCTCCTTAGCTCTTTCTTTTCCTAGCACTCTATTTTATATTCTAGGATCAAGCATATCTTTCTATATGTATTGTCACTTGCCCTCCTTACTATTGGTTGCTTGTAATGTTGGTTTTTTAAGTTTAAAGGAAAATAAATCGACCCTAATACACTTTAACACTGTTACAAAACATCCAATGGCAATCTAGCTGGTATTTCTGGGCCTATTTTGTTGTTTGGTGTATTTTTATTATTCCAATGGATAACTGGCCAAACAGACGCTGTGATTTCCGGTGCAGCTACAATTGATATCAGAAAATGTTTCAGGATGTAAAACATCAGCGGTAAACGTCAGGTTTTGGTGTCAGTCCCTCAGAATCAAAGAGCGAGGGCTTCTTCTTTCTAGAGCCGCCATTTTGCACCAAGAGACGTTCAACAATCATACAGGGAGAAATCCATCGTAGAAGAGGAGAGAGACCAGTTTCTCCACCGAACACTAACTATATATTTAAATACCTCGGATTGAAAGCAACAAGTTCACGCCGCTTTTCTGTGGGGTGTCGAAAGGCATTCTGGGAAATGTAGGAAAACACTGAACTGAAGTAGAAGTACACTAGGCAGGTTGAGGGAAAGTAAATTACAACACTATCACAAAATAACTCCTGGAATACACTGAACATCACAGATTGATGATATATAATAGTGTAAGAGTATAAGAGGGTGGATTTTTCCTTTAAGCCTCAGTTAAATTATTAAATGCCTAAAATGTAAGCTGTAGAAGGAGAGAAACGGCGGCAGCACTGCAGCCAGGTAGACGGCAGGTTAGACAACAGTTCCTCTCAGCATCATCTGCTCCGGTCAGCTGACTGAACCCACCACTTGGACCTGTAGAGCTCGTAGAGCCGGCACTCGTGCTTCTTCACAGGACAGCGGACGGTGGAGCCTCCCGAGTCGTCGTCCGGCTCGTAGTCCCGCTCTCCCTCCTCCGCCTGGCGCTTCCTCTTCCTACAGCCCGTTTGCACTGAGGGTCAAAACAGACGAACACACGGCATTACCATCTTTTTAAGATTATGGGTCTAAGATTGTGGGCAGGATTCAAACCTGCAACATCACAAGTGTACGGCATGAGACTTTAGCCTGGTAATCCATCTGACAGTACGACTAAAGGCCATGGTAAGAAACTTAAAAGATTTAAATGCTGATAGAAAAAGGAGGCTGCATTCCCAAGTTGAAATGAACGCAAACTGTAGCCTTCACTTCTCGTGTCAGAGACACTTAAACTTGTAGGAGTACTGACCCAAATGGGTTTTTGAATGCTGATACGATAACAATATTTTTAGACTGAAGTAGCTGATATTTTGTCAATATTCAATGTAAAAATTAACAACAAAAAAAAATCACAAATGTTCAGTGTTTCCCCTAGAATTTTCTTCTCATCAGGGTGGAAAAGCCTCTGAAACAGCATTTAGAGCATCATGGGACACTAAAACCCAGACTGAGGAGATTCTGTTAGCGTCAGTGTTCAATGGTAGAGAAACTCTGGGAGACATTACTGCCTTTAAATGCAGAATTAATTTACAAAAAAACAGAACTTAAAGTCCCCATGAAATGAACTCCCATTACTTTTACTTCCTGGTAAACAAAGTATCTTTCATGGTGACATCATCGTGTACCAGGAGGCGTAAATAAAAATTCCAACCAATAAAACATCACAGATTTTTTTAATAGTCCCGCCTCTCAGCTCCTCCCATCCAATCACTGATAACTGATATTCCATTGGTTTAGACTTTTGATTGATCCCTCCCTGCGTTATGTCCCGCCCCAAGATCCTTTTTCAACAGGAAATACATCAAATCAAGGAAGTAATGATGCTGTTTCATGGGGTCTTTAACAATTAAATGAATAAATAAAATGTGTAAAGAAAACAAAAGTTGACACCAGGTTTTATAGACTGTTTTTCTGTAGCTGTGGTCAGGGAGGAACACCGACCGGCCGATATGAGAGGCAAGTATCAACCCGATCCATCAGCAAACCGATACACAGGTCTAACCCTAATATGCACTCACCATGGTGATCCTGAGAGATGGAAGGCACGCGGATGCAGACGGCGGTCTCCTTGGTGACGGGGTGGACGGTGTCCGGGCCGTAGACGTTGGCGAAGGACAGGCGCAGGTGCTGCTCCACGGTGCGCAGGCCGAAGTACTTGGTGTTCAGGTAGACCAGGGAGCGCAGCAGGGCGGCCGCGCTCTGCTCCCCCAGCTGCCGGCTGCTCCACAGGCTGCGCTCCTCCACCCGACCCCACAGAGAGCCTGCGGCCCGGGACAGGGGGTACACAGCACCATGAAGTTCAGCTTTCAGGATCCAAGTACCATCCTTTACTCAACATTCTGCGTTCATAATCTCCTATTTTGGCTATTATGGCTTTCGTTCATTTTCGTGCTGCATATGTCATATTTTTGATATTTTCATATCTACGCATTTTATTATTTTCTCAGTATGTCCTACTTTGATATTTTGCACCAATGCACACATTCTGTAATTCATATATTTTGATGCTTTCCATTCATATATTTCTACTTCATACAGTCTAGTGTTGTAATTGTTGGTTGTATTATGTTTAATAGCCCGAATTTGCTCTATTCCCCATTTATATTCTATTTTTCTGCCTTTACTACTTAGTGTTGCAATGACGCAATTTCCCCACAGGGATCATTAAAGTTTGATCTCATCTTATCTAAGGACTTTGTTTGCCTACTGTCCTTTAAAAACTACCAAAATGTGTTTTTATCATTTTTAAGATTAGGTGTCACTCAAATTCTCTTGAGCACTTTCAAAATCTATCATATCAACACACATAATCAATACATGTCAATGTTACTGCAATCAGTGTGTGTGTGCAGTGTGTCCTCATATGACAATACAGTGCAATCACAAGCAGTCAGAATGTGAACAGCAGTAGAGTTATAATCACTGGACACTTCTCTACAGAAGTCAGATGGCTGATAAAGCCTACGGTTACACCCAACCAGCTACAGTGTGTTCAAGAGCAATGTGCTGGAACTTGGCACGCACACACACACACACACACACACACACACACACACACACACACACACCCCATTACTTCATTATCTTTATATTGTACTTCCCTTACTTGCTACTGTTCTCCAGTTCACTTCTGTTTTTTCTTGTCATCTGTTTTGTTTCTTTCGTTTGCTCTGAGATGTCCGGCTTATTTTTTTTAAATCTCTCCAGAACAAATGTGAAACATTTCTCTTCTTCCTGTGTTTTATCATTCCATTATAGTGATGTGTGTTTTGATCACTTGGCTTCTGAGTTTTAGCACTGTGCAAATGAAACTAAACTGAATCCAAAACATCATCGTCACACGTCATCAGGTTTTTTGGGGTCGATGCAGATTGCAAATTTTCTAGTTGATCGGCTGATCACTGGTCTGATTAATATGATGCATTTTACACTGACTTTCTACTAACAAAGGCACATTGTTCAATTAAGAACAAAAAATTCAATTAAGCACTTACGGCTGCATGACACAGCTGGCCTAACCATGTGGAAATAAATCACATTTTTTATCCAACACAACATCCCTAATGCTGCGTTTTGTACCTCAGATCAGAAGTGAAGCCACATCTACACTCCTGAAAGAGTTAAGCTTGGTCTGCCAAGTTCCTTTATCAATGATGATAAATTTAGCCTCCGAAATCTTGTCTGTGTGATCACAGTATGAGATCATCAGTCTGATCTTTTCTCCATTTCATTATTTCCCTCATCAGGACTTTGGAAGAGCACAGACTCTGTGTCCCTGCTGCCATCCAGTGTCCAAAACTAACTTTTGGGCTCGCTGGTATAAGGCTAAACTAAAATAAATAAATAATTCAATTCAGTCATCATGAATCAATTGTTTTCAGTGCCGTTTCATGTACAGAATCAGATTCTGTGTGTTAATTTAAAACTCTCTCAATTATACAGTAGATCAACTTTGTAATTCATAATGAAGTGCAACAGAACTCAATATATTCAAATGTGTGGCCAGTGTGGTGGGAGACCCTTATTGATTTATCCGCCCAAGACAAATCTCTCCAGCATGCGGTGCTCGCTGGGTGTTAGCTTCAGACCCGGCAGCCATCTTTTTGTCTGCACTCACCATCAGGAAGCACGCTGGGCTGCCAGTCCTTCAGGACCTTGTTAAGCTCCTCTCCAAACTGCTGGTAGCACGGGTCGCTGAAGAGGTCGTCCTTTCTGCCTTTGGCATGAAGATGCTGCACACACAACCCCCACAAACACACACACACACACACACACACAAAGACACACACACTTTGTTAGAAGAGCTTTGACCCACAGTTTTTCCACAGAGACCAAAACTACTTTCCTCGTTCCAAAAAGTGTCCTCATATTAAAATAATCAACACTGTTTTTCAGGATGTGAACAGCAATGAGTTATAATCAGTGGACACACAGATCATCCAATCAGCCGCCTGGGACAGAAAACCACTTTCCTGACTTGCTGTTAAAAGATTTTACCAACACAGATTCTCTCTTCTGCAAAAACACAGGAATAACCTCATCTGTATGAAAAACGTACAGCAGTATCTGACTGAAGAAACACTACAAGAGTTTTTCCAGAATAGGTACAACACATTACTTTTGAGTATTTCATGCCAGATTGTTTAAAATTCACACTTGCCTATTTAAACCTTGTAAAATCTTGTTTTTTTTTAACACACAGATTAAGTTTGCCTTACACTTCAGCCAGAAAGCCATGCTCCAGATGACTTTGGATAATCCTGTGCTCCATTCTCACAGCCATGCTGTGCTGCTGCTTGCATGTGAGAGTGAGAGCAGGAAGGGACGTGCGTCAGTAATATATGTCCTACTGGAAGCACATGGCGCACTTTCAGTTCCCCCCTTCAGAATTGCTATCAATGGCTTTTTAATAGGAAAAAAGTAAACCAAAGTTAACCAATATAATTCTTACACTTTGAATAATTTTAAGATTTTATTAAAATGTAAGAGTTAACTAAAATGTAAAAACTAAAAAAAAATGTTTTAATGTTATTTTAGGAAATTTTGTTGTTTCACTAAAACATGATACTTTGGTAATGGTACTGAAGTCAACAAATTTGATATAGTGATAAACCAACTCTCCTCACAACTCAAAAGACTGACAGGATACTTCCTTGTGTATCACAGTGATCTCCTTTGGTACAGATGAGATAAATACCATTTACCACATTTTAACAAAGGAATAATCAGACATGAGCTTGATCAGGCTTCTTCACCAGGATTTAATGTTTTTTGGATTCTCCCATTCAGTTGGAAAGGAAAATAACCATTTCACGCCTTGTTGTTTTCCTAATTACATTCCCGAATAATGAAGAAGCCTCTTCACTGTTGTTGTGGTGTGGCTGTAGATCCATTCAGTAACGTTCTCAGTAAAAGTGAATAGTGTGATAAGGTGGATTTGGTTACTGTGACACAGTAAACTGTCTTGTCTTTAGCCCTAGTCTCTACTACAATATGGCCGCCAGAGGGTGTGTTACATCACCTGAAACGCCTCTATAGAATAAAAACTTCTATCAACAATCAGCGTCTGTGTTCAAATGCTGACTTTGATGTACTAGGTCTTGTTTTAGACCTGGAGAGGTGTTGTGGTTTGCGGGACCGACCTGCTGGATGCCCAGACAGAGGTAGAGGATGCTGTCCGGGGCGTAGCGCTCCCCGTTGGGCCGGCACACCTCCCTGACGAACCGGGACAGAGCCAGGTCCAGCTCCCCCGAACTCAGAGACAGCAGGTTGCTCTTGGACCGGGCTGCAGGAGCTGGAACACACATACTTTTTGTTTGAGTATTTGTATTCTCAGCATCTATTTCTACGGCTGTTTTTGATGTACTCAGTTTCCTTCAACCTGCCTTGTCTACTTCAATTAGTGATTTCCTACATTTCCCAGAATGACTTTCAACAAACCCTAGAGAAGGCCGTGTGAACTTGTTGCACTCAATCAAAGGTGAACGTATGGGCAGATAATACAGATTGTTTGTGATGTGGTTAACTGGCAAGACAAACACTGGAGCTTCCTCACCTGGTTTGGGGCCGTCCTTTCCTTTGGTGTCGTCTGATTGGTCAGAAGAAGACAGCGCCCAGCGTTTCCAGGCGTTGGCGCCGTAGCGAGCCTTGAGGGGCAGCGAGCACCCCTCTGTGTGTCTGTCTGCCGGAGGGGGGGAGGAGGACGAGGCTGGAGCCGACTCCCCCTCTACCGCCTGCCTCTTGTTCCCCTGCAACACACACACACACACACACACAGAATTTAATATACTTGTGTGGACATTCTCGACTTACATTCATGTCCTACGACTTATCGCTAATCACTAAATGCGTCAACCTAATCCTGACTTTATCTCCTAACCCTAAAAGAAGCATCATCACTTGTGAGGACTTTTACTACAACTGTACCGCTAAAAAGGCATCAATAATATTTTTATATAGTCATTTAGACGATAGAAAACTATTACTAAACTATTGTTTGCTGCTTTGAAAAAGATCTATGACCGAAACGTCACAATACCTCATATTTTTACTATTGTTATTCAGTGGGTTTTATTTTCCATCTTATGTTATGCTCATTCTATGTCTATTTTCATGTGAAGATGCATTTTATGTATTCTATTCTCCTTTATCTTATTCTCACTATCATTATCAAGTTTTATGTGAAGCACTTGGTGCATGTAATTTATCTGTTGTGAAGCACTTTGAGCTGCATTTCTTGTATGAAAGGTGCTATACAAATAAAGTTTATTATTATTATTATTATTATTAATAAATTGAGATTTGCAAGTATATGGTGTGCGTGCGCCTCATATTTATGTTGCTCTTTTTTTTCTCCCAGCACCCATGACTGAAATTGTTTATTTTATTAAAGTAATTTAGGCCGAAACGCTACAAGCAAGCAACCAATAGTATGGAGTGTGAGGATAAGAGCCGGAGAACCCAAACACTTTTCCTGTAAAAGGATCGCCAGAGAAGCGCTAGGAAAAGAAATAAAAAAATAAGAGCTTAGGAGAGGTAGAAGGAAATAAATATTTTTTTAGGAGCAAAATGGAGCGAGCAGAGCAGGAGGATGTGGGAGGTATTATTCAGCAGGGAGAGGCTGACAGGAGGTACTTTCTCCAGGACACAAAAGGATAAGATGACCTAATTTTAAAGAGATTCCTTAGCTTGTAGAAGCAAGACTGAGAAAAACTCTTCGGACTTAGGGTTACCTATTTTTTTTATGCTCCCATACTATGAATAAACTGCCCTATATTTTGCCCTCTGTGCGATCAGGATAACCCAAAACCCTGGAAATGAAGAAAAAATAGGGAATATTCAGATCCCAGTGTATTATGGTTAGTATTTCAAATACATCAGATCGGATGTACTTGTAGCATCGTGCATTTGAATCCGACTCACAACCTTTATTGTGTATCAGCCCTTCTCCATCTCCCGTCTCCCTCTGCTATAGACTATATAATGAAGGAAACACCTTTATAAATGAATAAAAAAAAAGAGCTGATATAATGGTGGCAATCTGAATACTCTCTACACTCTGCAAATTAACAAAAACATAAAACAAAAAATATAAAAAAGTGGAGATTAAAGATACACCCATCTTGCTAATACGGAGTTCCTATTGGCTTGAAGGAATTCTCACTATTTATACTGTATGTGTTATATTTGACTTTTGTGTGACACTGTGGTTAAGCAGATGACTAAGTGCGTGTGAGTTTGTGTTCGAGTGTCCATTTGGTGTGTGTATGAATGTGTGAGTGTGTGTGTGTGTGTGTGTGTGTGTGTGTCAGCTTCCAGGGTGTGAAATTACCAACAAGGCAGCAGCCAAATGCTGGTGGTAAATTTTGTATGTGGATGGTAAGTCTGCCTGCTCTCTCTCTCTCTCTCTCTCTCTCTCTCTCTCTCTTTCCTTGTCTAAAAAGCAATTTGTGTGGTTAAATAGCGAAAGTGGCTGTTGAATTTTTGGATGAAAAATAAAAAAAAACAAAAAACAATCCTGCACAGACCCCAGCATGGATTATTATGTCCTCATAAAACCAAACCAATCACAGAGTGTCAGGATGTGAACAGCAGAGGGGTTATAATCACTGGACATAACTGTGCTCTGTCTAGACATGCTGTGTGTGTGTGTGTGTGTGTGTGTGTGTACCTGTCTCCTGGGCTGGGGTCGAGGTGCCGGCTCCTCCCCCTCCTCTGCCAGGACGGGGGGAAGAGAGAAGCCCATGTCCTCCTCCATTCCCTCCAGGACCGGAACCGGGTCTGGAGCTGAGACAGGACACCCAGATCAATAGTTAGTAATCAATAATTATTACCTCATTCAGTAGCATTAGCATCAGTGACTCTGCATTTAGGGGTTCAGTGACTCCGCATTTAGGGGTTCAGTGGCTCAGCATTTAGGGGTTCGGTGGCTCAGCATTTAGGGTTCAGTGACTCAGCGTGTAGGGGTTCAGTGGCTCAGCGTTTAGGGGTTCAGTGACTCAGCGTTTAGGGGTTCAGTGGCTCAGCGTTTAGGGGTTCAGTGACTCAGCGTGTAGGGGTTCAGTGGCTCAGCATTTAGGGGTTCAGTGACTCAGCGTTTAGGGGTTCAGTGGCTCAGCGTTTAGGGGTTCAGTGGCTCAGCATTTAGGGTTCAGTGACTCAGTGTTTAGGGGTTCAGTGACTCAGCATTTAGGGTTCAGTGACTCAGCGTTTAGGGGTTCAGTGACTCAGCGTTTAGGGGTTCAGTGACTCCGCATTTAGGGGTTCAGTGGCTCAGCATTTAGGGTTCAGTGACTCAGCGTTTAGGGGTTCAGTGACTCCGCATTTAGGGGTTCAGTGGCTCAGCATTTAGGGTTCAGTGACTCAGTGTTTAGGGGTTCAGTGGCTCAGCTTTTAGAGGTTCGGTGGCTCAGCATTTAGGGGTTCAGTGGCTCAGCATTTAGGGTTCAGTGACTCAGTGTTTAGGGGTTCAGGGACTCAGCATTTAGGGGTTCAGTGACTCCGTGTTTAGGGGTTCAGTGACTCCGTGTTTAGGGGTTCAGTGACTCCGTGTTTAGGGGTTCAGTGGCTCAGCTTTTAGGGGACCAGTGACTCAGCATTTAGAGGTTCAATGGCTCAGCGTTTAGGGGATCAGTGACTCAGCGTTTAGGGGACCAGTGACTCAGCGTTTAGAGGTTCAGTGACTCAGCGTTTAGGGGTTCAGTGACTCCGCGTTTAGGGGTTCATTTAGGGGTTCAGTGACTCAGCGTTTAGGGGTTCAGTGGCTCAGCATTTAGGGATTCAGTGTCTCAGCATTTAGGGTTCAGTGACTCAGTGTTTAGGGGTTCAGTGACTCCGTGTTTAGGGGTTCAGTGGCTCAGCTTTTAGGGGACCAGTGACTCAGCATTTAGAGGTTCAGTGGCTCAGCGTTTAGGGGATCAGTGACTCAGCGTTTAGGGGACCAGTGACTCAGCATTTAGAGGTTCAGTGACTCAGCGTTTAGAGGTTCAGTGACTCAGCGTTTAGGGGTTCAGTGACTCCGCGTTTAGGGGTTCATTTAGGGGTTCAGTGACTCCGCGTTTAGGGGTTCAGTGGCTCAGCATTTAGGGATTCAGTGTCTCAGCATTTAGGGGTTCAGTGACTCGGCATTTTGGAGTTCAAGTCCATTTGGTCCTTTTATTCTGAAAGTCTTATTTGCTGGTAAAGTAGTGACAGTGGCTGGGCAATTTCAGCAGGTACTCGCCTGCTGCAGTAGCCTGTAGAAAAAAGAAGAAGTGGTTCCCTTGCCTGCTCTAAGCTGATTGGCTGTGACGCTCCCGTCTCCTCCTGCCAGGATCAAAGCTTAGCTCAACTTAACAGGGACAACATGTGCTTCTCTGCAGCCTCCCTCCGACACACAGGAATGAGATGTGAATTAGCTGCTGGCTGCCAATCCAGACTTCCCAAACGTCCAGCAGCTGCAGTTACATAACAACCACTAATGAATTCATTCGTATAGGAGGTGACCAGGACACCGAGAAGCCGCGCATGACAATGAGGAGAAACTAAGAATGCTGGGAACATTTTACTATACAATGGCGTTAGTCCAGCATATTAACTTATGGTAAAGTATTTTAAGTATACAATAATACTGTGTAAATACTTGATGAAACCCAAAGCACTAGCACTGTAAAAGGGTGCAACAATACAATTTAAGTACAGCATCCACAAATGTAATTGTTTGTAAGTACATTATGTATTAGGGATGTTCATTAACTATCCCTTTTGCCGTTTAGGGTGAGCGTTTATTTTAGTCCTTGCGTTCTTGAATTACATGGTAGACAATTGGTAGACAAATGGTAGTAATTTCTCGCTGGGAGAGTGCTGCATGGAGCATTTTTAAGACCTCTGAGGCTGTATTTAAAACGTCAAGGCTATAATAATCTGCATTTAAGACCATTTAAAGGCCTTGAATTCAGATAACTCAATTTAAGTCATTGTTTTTCTTCGAGGATTTGGTTTTCTTTTTTGTTTAAATATGACAAGGACATTTGCGTTGTTTTATTGCAGGAAAGGTGAGAAGATTGCTGAAAATTGTGACCAATACACAGAATCTGACGTAAATATTGCTTGTATTATAGAAACCTGGCTTGGGATGTTAGATGAAAGAGGAGGTGGGTGAGAGTGGGTGTGTGTTTTGGGGTTGATTGAGTTTAGGCAATAGTCTGTGTGCTAACCGCACTCCAAAAGAAAATCAAAGTCTTCACAAGATCATAGTTAGTTAGGTGTTTATTTAGTTAGGTGTTTATTTAGTTAGGTGTTTATTGTGCAAAGAAAAGTGCTAAGTGCAGTGCAGACATCTTGGAGTGTGAACATCACAGACTAATGCCTATTCAATCTACTTTGCCTTCACACTCACCACAAGAACCGACAAAAAAAGGGCACAGTGTGTCACTCTTCAATTTACAACTGGTTGAATTAGGTCTGTGACACCTCCAGAAGACCCGGGAGTTCTGGCATTCCCTCCACATCCACTCTCACCACATCACCTTGACATCACACCTACATTTAGGCTTACACCCTGTCTGCAACATCAGTAATTCCCATTAGAATTAGAGAGATGCATGTCTAAAAAAAACCCAAAACAAACCCTGACATTCAAAAGAACCTGAATAATATCTAGAGCTGCAACGATTAATCGATTAATTGATTAGTTGTCAACTATTAAATTAATCGGCAACTATTTTGATAATCGATTAATCGGTTTGAGTAATTTTTGAAGAAAAATAAGTCAAAATTCTCTGATTCCAGCTTCTTAAATGTGAATATTTTCTGGTTTCTTTACTCCTCTATGACAGTAAACTGAATATCTTTGGGTTGTGGACAAAACGAGACATTTGAGGACGTCATCTTGGGCTTTGGGAAACACTGATCGACATTTTTCACCATTTTCTGACATTTTATAGACCAAACAACTAATCGATTAATCGAGAAAATAATCGACAGATTAATCGACAATGAAAATAATCGTTAGTTGCAGCCCTAATACATTCCACACCCCTGAGTCCTGGTCGCTCCTCTGTTTGGTTCAAGACTTCCCACTCCTCCTCTGGACAGTACAACAAACCCGAAACCCCTCTGCTCTGATAGGGGTGACGACGGCGGCGCCAGAAATAACCAGGGGGAGGAATTTTAATCTCAATTACTGTGCTGCTCCATTAAAAAACCCCATGCAGTCAGATGTTGTTAGATAAGAGCCACTTCACTGAACAGAGAATGAATGAGAAGGACAGAGAGAGAGAGACAGTAAGAGAGAAAGACAGCGACAAAGTTAGAGTGAGCGTTGGAGACGGGTTGGGTAATGATAGATGCTGAGTTTTCCATCACGTTTGGATCGGTTTATTTCAGCTCTGCAGTGTTTCCTCCTTTAGTTCAGTTGGTTTGTCCAGGTGAGAACGATGACCTTTGAACTCTGGTGGCACCAAATAACGACACCGAGAGTCTCAGTCCTCTAACAAGAGAACTGCAGTGCGGTTTGTTAGGAGAGAGAACGGAATCTGAACCAACTACAAGAAATTAACCCAAAACGCAAGGGTTTATGGGTAGAAGGAGAGGGATGTTGACATCTGATAGCCAGCAGTTCCTCATGCTTGGAACGCCGAGCAGAACAAAATGAAATGAGGGCAAACCACAGTCTGGACTGATGTTCACAATCAGATATTTCGTCATGTGTTTTTAACTGGTATGAATACCAGGGACTTAAATTACAGCAAAAATCACAGACAAGTCCATCATGCTTAGCTAAAGTTACAGGGACTGGAGTCAGATTTGTTTTCCCAGACAGCAGTCTCTAGGGCACTCATTCAGAAAAGTTTGATAGATTACAATTTGCGTTTGCAACCAAACCAAAAGCTGTGATTTATTGAAAAGTTATCTTAATGTCAGAATCAGTGGGTGAACAATTCCTCTGATTTTCTGTTGTATATCAAAAAAGTGAAACCAATTCCTTCACTCTTGCTTGGACTTGTGCAGAAAGCACCTTGACAAGCAGAGTCTGTAATACCAAATATAACTATTACTGTTTATCACAATAAATGGATTCATCTTTATGGCAGTGATTGTTCCGGACTGAAATGGCCGGACGCCATACATCAATTTTTCCTCGGGTCTAAAACTAAATTCAGGTGTTTACCTTGAGGGAAGTCTGTCTCCAGGTCCAGGTCAGGCTCGTATTTGTCCTTCTCCTCTTCTTCCTCCTCCTCCTCCTCCTTCTCCTCTTCCTCCTCCTCCTTCTCTTCTTCCTCCTCCTCCTTCTTCTCCTCCTTCTCCTCCTCTTCCTCCTCCTCCTTCTTCTCCTCCTTCTCCTCCTCTTCCTTCTCCTCTTCCTCAGAGCCGCTGCTGGAGGACGAGCAGGACTCCCCCTCTCCACGCTTTTCACTCTTCACCTTCGCTGGCTTCACATCTGAAACACACGACCAAGTTCTCATCGTCAGCAGGTTGTCTGCAGCTTCCACCAAGACTAATTAACACGTTTTAAGAACCTTTGAAGTCACATAGTAGGTTTAAAGACCAAAGCCTATATTTTGAGTTGGAGACATTTAAAAACATCATGAACGCGCCTGGCTTCTGGTCCTCTGCGATCATCTCGGCCATGGACAGCAGGTCGGCCTCCAGGGGGTCAGAGGGCACCTTGGTCTTCAGCTCGCTGATGGTCTGGATGATCTGCTCCGCCCCCTGCAGGGTGGTGGGCAGGAACACAGGCACTGGAACCTGGACGGGACGGGACAGGGACAGGGACATGGGCTTTGGTTGGTACAATGAAACATCTCAGACAGTCTTTTTTCTTGGCATGATGGACAGGCCTCCATGTTTAATCTCTGTTTACCTGGGTAAGGTTTTGGCTGAACACTTATCAGTCGCTCTTTCTCAGCACAGACACCACACAGTTACACACACTTCAGCTGGGAGCTGCCCAGTACAACCTGCCACTAGCATTGGCTGCTAAATAGCACCACTGGAGTGACTGGGGGGTTGAGTAGCTTATAATAAAAATAATAATAAAACAAAATTCAGTTGCCTTTTCAAAATGTCTGAATTTTTCCAGGCCCTTTGACTTAATTTTGTCGTTGTTTTTCCTTCTAAAAGCCATTTTTAATATGCATCATATAGGCTTTAATCAATTACTCTACTACTATAATATTTGACCTTCAGAATATACTTTTACCCCTTAGTATGTTTAACCAAAATGTGAGCATGAGCCGTCAACCAGCAAAGTCACCCGTTACCTTAAGGTTGGTGTCTTACCGGTACAGGCAGGGAGATAGGTGTGGGTGTGAGCTGGGAGTACATGCTCATGGGCACGGGGATGAAGACGGGGACAGGTATGGGCACCGGAATATACTCCCTCTTCACACCGTCGTCCACATCTGAGCACACAGACGAGCAGAACCGTAACATTACATAAGCAAATCAGTGGATGCGTTAAAAAGGCATTAAGTAGTCTGTAGCTTGTGCCTGTAACTGACAAAAACAATGAAGTCACATTTTCACAATGTAGAGGAGGTAAGCTAGCAAAGTAGAGCAGAGATCCAACAGAAACATCTACTGAAGAGATAATATATCACCATGATAAATACTGGAATAATAAAACTGCTTTGTCTGCTTTTGTCTGACAGCCCTTCAACCCCCACTGATGCATTATGGTCATTTTGTGGTATGGGGCAGTAAAAAACGTACTTAATGCTCATTTAATTCAAAAGTAAAAGCAATAAGCCACTCATCGCTATGCTTTACAGTGATTTTAGAATAGTTAAGAGGTGTGTGGCAGAAGCAGAGCCTCTTAGCCGTCTCTTAAAATGACTGCAGACTGAACTTTGCAGCACTCTTCCGGTTGGAGTGATGCGTTTACCTGTCTGTAACTGTTTGCTCTGCATGTGTGGCTTGCAGTAGGTGGCCTTGGTGAGGGTGAGCGGCTTGCAGAGCACCGCCTTGTTCTTCACGTCCCTCGCCAGCCCTCCGCCGGCGTACGCCACCGTACCCTGGTTCAACATCTAGAGCAGGACAGGGAGGAAACACAACACGTCTCATTCCATCTGAAAAGGTGACACCTGCTCTTATGAAATAGTCAACAGAGCAACATTAAAACAAGTTATGGGATGTTTTTTTTTAAAGTGAAATAGGTAAGACAAGTCAGAAAACTTAAGTCTTTGGTTGGGCAAACTTCTTCAGAGTGGATCCTCTGTATTTTAGAAATATTGAAGCAATGATATTTTTTTGCCACAAATACATGGGAATCATTTAGAAGCAAAGGGACAACTAATGGATTGAAGTGTAAATGTTTCACAGATAAATATATACTGTATGTGACCGACATCTTGTCCAATTCTAACTTACCCCAAGTTTGGTCCCATGCACTTCTAATCCTGTGAGTGGAAAATGAAAGACATTATATCTTTGCGTTATGAAGAAACTTGAATGACACACACATAAATACACACAGTCACATATGCAGACATAGACACACCATTTCATTCCGCTTGTAACAATTTTCATTCCCTAATCCTCAAAATAAATATGTTCTATTACGAGGGCGAGCAAATGTGTCCTCACAGGTGGGTAATTTGAAATTTGAGAAAGACTTTTGCCTAAAGAAAGAAGAAAACACACACAACCCTGTACTTCTATCCTCATGAGGACCATCTATTGACTACATTCATTCCCTATCCCCTAACCCTTACACTCACCACTACATGCCTAACTTTAACCCTCATCTTAACCTTAATCTAATCCTAATTATAACCTTAACCCTAAAACCAAAACCGGACCCTAAAACAGCCCCTTGAAGAAGTGAAGACCGGCCAAAATGTCCTCACCTCGCAAAAATGTCCTCACTCTGAAGGTTTAAAACTCAAACTGGTTCTCACAAAAGACAGAAGTACAGGAACACACACACACACACACACACACACACACACACACACACACACACACACACACACACACACACAGAGAGAGCTGGTACCTATGCTGGAGTTCTCGGGGCCTTTCTGAGTGACCATGATGGGCTCGTTCTGCTGGCAGTAGAACTTCAGCAGACACTGCTGGTCACAGAAATGCTTCATCTCTGCTCTCCACATCACCGACTCCGTCAGGTTCCCCTGCACCTTGCAGCAGTCGCAGCGCGCCGCCTGCTGGCCACAAGGGGAACATTTTCAGAACATTTTACACAAACCTGTACATCATTTTCCAGAACTTTTCCGGGACTGGGGAACATTATTTTTAATTGTCCAGGATTTCATTGGCCAAGAGAACCTGGATAGTCTGCATGATTTCAACTGATATGGGTTTTTGAAGGCTGATACCGATATCTCTGAATTGAAACTACTGATATTCCTTCTGTGCCAATATTCAGTATCTTTACATCTGACCACTGTCACGCCAAATTCCATGTTGGCAGGATGGAAAAGCCTCTGAAACGGCATTTAGACCACGGCACACAAAAACTCTCTATTTAAAACCAACAATAATAATAATGACAATAATAAAGTAAAGCATATTTTTGCATACTTGTGTTTGGAATTGGATCGAATCAAAAAGTTGCGTTAAAACCAATGTAGTATTGATAACTCACACAATAACCAAGCAATCAAACTGCATCATATCTATCAAATTGAAGGTGGATGACACTGACCAGCCAATATCCAAATTGGGTTTTTTTGGGGGACATTTTTTGCTTTTATTAGAAAGTTGAAAGTGGAGAGGGAGAGGAAAGAGTGGGGTAAAAGGCCAAACTGATCTTTGGGTGTGAGCGTGGCGTGAACGCACCTTGTAGTACCAGTCGTGGAACTTCTTGGCGCAGGCCTCGCTGCAGAAGTCGCGGGTCATGCCGCCCAGCAGCCGCGTCACTCCTCTCTTACACAGCTGGCTGCAGTGGTTACAGGTGACGCACTTCAGACCCAGACGCTTCACAAAGTCCTGCTTGAACAGCAGCTTACAGCCTGGGAGGGGAGACGGAAAGAGAGAGAGAGGGAGAGGGAGAGAGAGATGTTGGTCTCATCCTGAAGCAACAAAACATGAGAGAGAACATCTGGCATCAACAACATCACGTCTCTGATTTAGTCTCAGGCATGACACCGAAGATAGTGGGGTATCAAGGTTCCCACTGTGACCCTAATATGAAATGCTTTCCATGACTTTTCCTTCCGTCCTTTACAAGACTAATATTTAACGTTCCTGCACAATTTCAATTTCAAAATTCCATACTTTTCCAGACCAGAATTTCTTGATTTGATTTTCAGATTTTGCTGCTCAGAATGGTTTACACTGATACTCATCTTGCCCCGACTAACACTATAATACTAATACCTACCATATCTCTCTGTGGATGAAGATTATTGTTCACACTGACAAATATCACAATATGCGAGAAGAAATGTGTAGCTGTATGCATGTCGGGACAATAGAACAGTATTTTCCAAACTCTTTTGTGCAATTTCCAAACTTATCAAGACCTGGAAATTGCCAAACCATTTTTCCATACATTTCCAGACCTGTGTAGGAACTCAGAAAATCACATGGAGACCTCATGCAATTAATGAAATCCCCCCCCACAATCACTTTAGAAAAGCGAAACTTTGAGTTTGCGCTGTAACCTTCCTCTATGGATTCCGCTACTGCCTCCATTTTTCATGACAGGAAGAAGAAAGAAATTGCGTGTCTAGAAGAAGAAGAAGAAGAAGAAGAAGAAGAAGAAACTGCGTGCCAAAATAACTTCTGGTTGAAACTACAGAGAGTTCGATTCACGTGGGATTAGCGTCATCAGGGGACTTCTGTCTTCGCCAAAATACGAGAGGTCATTTGTGCTGGAATTTTTCTTTACGAATTACAGACATAGCAGATTCGCACAGGACTAAAATCTCCGACAATCGCTGCTATTACTCCAAATCCAGGTAATATCAGTCCTGTGTGAATAGGGCTTCAGCCAGAGGGCTTCCATGACCCAAAAACACTCTTCCTTCCTGGTTTGCTCATGTTGTTTTTCAGCTCAGAAAAGCTCTACAGGGGTAAACAGTCTGCTTTCCACTGCAGTTGGGCTGAAAATCACCATGTAATGCAATGAATGTGTGAAACAAGGAGTAAAACACATTCTGGTCTATTCCTGTAAAGTGGCCCGTTTGTGTGTGTGTGAGAGTGAGAGAGAGAGAGGGAGAGTGAGAGTGAGAGAGAGAGAGAGAGAGAGAGAGAGAGTGAGAGAGAGAGAGAGTGAGAGTGAGAGTGAGAGTGAGAGTGAGAGAGAGAGAGAGCATCTCAAGTTGCATGTATGCTCCTTTTTTGTTTTCTAGGTAGGATGATTTTTAATTTGGGGATTTTATGTTGATAAAACAGAAGCACTGTAGAGCGGAGAGGTGAAGACCTCAGACACGTGACGGGAAATAAGATTCAAAATCTGCCAGATCAACGTAAGACTGATTTAATATAATGCTAGTATCAAGAACGAAAAGAAGGGAAATCCACACCATCAAAAAGATGCCAAACTCTAGATTTTTTAATTGAAACATGTAAAATAAATCAATCAAGATATCTTTTTGAGAGTGCGGATTTCCCTTTTTTTGGTTCCTGGATTAATCTACGCACCAGAGCAGCTTTATTTTATGTCCATTTTCTTACCCGGCATATGGACTTTCTCAGTCATATTATACTAGTATAAAAAGCAGCTTGGCATTTCAATTAAAGATAATAATAATAATAAACTTTACTTATAGAGCACCGTTCTCAACACAAGTTACAAAGTGCTTTACAGGAATAAAACAAATGACAATAAAAATAGAACGCGAATAAAAGAAAACCACACAATTCAAAAGAGCACAGCACCAAGAAGGTTTACGAAGGAAAGGCTTTAAATCTTAAAAACCAGTTACCAAGAGAGATTTAAAAGAAAATGCAGCACAGATAAGATAATCAAATAAACAGATGCATAAAGAGATACATCATAAAACAACAATAAAGTATTCAAAACTTGGTTGGGGTTGGTTGGTACCTTCGCTGCAAAAGGGCCTCTTGACCCCGGAGAACTTGACGGTCTCGTGTAGCGTCTTCTCCTCCTGGCAGTACTCGCAGAACGTCACGATGCAGTGGAGCTTCTTGTAGTCCTCGCAGCACGTCTTACTGCAGAACTGGAACACCTTGTCCTGAACACACACACACACACACACACACACACACACACACGTTTGTACTTATGAAGAGATTCTGGACACGAGATTCATTTCCTAACCCCTAACCCTGACTTTTTCTTTTTCACATTAAAATAATAATAAAGAAATAGGATATATTATTCACTATCAGTCTGTTCTGTTGTGCTTTAGCAGAATCTGTCCTACAGAAAACACCTTCTGTAGTCTGTTCCCACTGTTCAAAAGACCTTTTGATGGCTATTTAACAAAAAATGATCTAAGTCAGTTTACTTGTATAATTATTGTATTTTAAACAACTTCAAGTGTCACATTATTTTAGTTTCTTTTTTGCTGTGGTATAATTTTAGAACAAAAACTGTGGCACTTTGGTAATGTGACACACACAACTGTACTAATACTGCTGTATTTGTGGAAAAAAAAGATGGTGATTGTGTGTCAGTCACATGACTCACCTCCCACTCCAGGGTCTCAGGCTTTAAGCTGAAGGCTCCTCGACAGTAATTACATTTGAGCTGGACGCTGTTGTTTGTAGTGGAGAGCGGCGTCTGGCCGTTGGTGGCTGTCTGAAGAGTAGCATTCTGGAAAGGAAGACAGGAAAAACTTTCTTACACCTGCAGCAGATCAATCACAAGAGGCACTAGAGCTGCCTAACGTCCCGCCATGATATGTCAAACATAACCAGTTATGCTAACGAGTTCATTAAGACACTTAATGCATTAATTAGCAAATATTTCTGTAAACAACCTGTCTTCACATAACACATGAGTGGTATTAATATGAAGTCTGTATCTTAAAGCATTAAGGAGTTATAATAGTTTCAAGAAAATCTGTTTCTTCTAATTAATATGCAAATTTATGCAGCAAGTTGTTCCAAAATCTGATCAGATCATCTACTGTATAGCAGGAACATGTGGTGTTAGCATGACGTTTCTATCATGTATTGTTCTTGAGTTATTGACTCCACCATGACATTATGTCAAAAATAATGATGACAAAAATAAACAAACAAATCGCGTTATAATAATATATAGAATATAGTATACATGCTTTTGTACAGAGCTACAATTATATCTTCCCTGTGCTCTTTAATCTTTCAATTCAGACGAACATGTCACCATAAAATAAAAAAATAAAAATCCCTCAGAAATCAGAAAAAGTCTCCATAAAGCCCTGTGAAATGCATCAAGCGGAGTAACCTTCCGCTTCAATAAAAGTACAGTATAGTTATAAAAGTCATAGTAAATTTCATAAAAGCCGGGCCAGCCTTCCCTTAGAGCAAACAGACATTTCCATGAGCGGCAGGACGTTAGATAAAGATCCTATAGTTCGGGGTCTATTCACCATTTTGTCACTTAACCCAGGCACGCTGAAAGGAAAATCATTTTCAGCAGCTGAAGAAGCAGAATTGCCGAAGCACTTAGAGGGTAAACGGAGGTAAAAGCGCGGCCTTCCTCCAGCGCTCCGAATTCAGATCGGAGTACATCTTCCCAAAGCCGTCCCTAACCTTTATCCATTATCCAGGTCGACTGAGCATGCATGCTCCTTTTCAGCGTCACGCTCACACAGCTGCTGAGACACTACAGCTGTGCGTTACAATAGGATTTTAATTTAATTTGGTTTGACTGTATAAACATTAAAGAAAGACCCGTCTGAGGTATTAATGCAGAGCAGATTCAGCTGGAATGGATGAAGGGGGTTCCTACACAGTTTCAATTTCAAAACTTCAGACTTTTTCAGAACCTTATTTTCTTGATTTGATTTGAAGATTTTGGTAATCAATTTCAGATCATTGTCTTGTCCCTACAAACTGCCATTAGACTGATATTCAGCCTGAATGTCCATCTGGTTCCCACTCCATCATTCAGCCTGAGATTTCCTCCTCGTCAGCTGTTTTCTGTGTGAGGGGGTTGATTTTCCCCGAACCAATCAGCAGTGACTGACGTATCTGAACTAGGGCTGCAACTAACGATTATTTTCATTGTTCATTGATTAGTTTGGTCTATAAAATGTCAGAAAATGGTGAAAAATGTCGATCAGTGTTTCCCAAAGCCCAAGATGACGTCCTCAAACGTCTCGTTTTGTCCACAACCCAAAGATATTCAGTTTACTGTCATAGAGGAGTAAAGAAACCAGAAAATATTCACATTTAAGAAGCTGGAATCAGAGAATTTTGACTTATTTTTCTTCAAAAATTACTCAAACCGATTAATCGATTATCAAAATAGTTGGCAATTAATTTAATAGTTGACAACTAATCGATTAATCGTTGCAGCTCTAATCTGAACCAATCACTAGTGACTGATGTATCTGAACCAATCACTAGTGACCGACGTATCCAATTGCTCTGACGTTACTTCAGTCACACTGATGCTGCAGCCAGTTAGCCTCTACATCCAAGGTTATTCTTCCGAAACGCCAATGAAAAACGGAAACGATTCAAACTTTAATCCCGCCCACAAAGGCTCTGATTGGCTCGACAAAATATGACGAGTGGGCGGGGCGATATTCAGAAGGAGTCTGGAACCAGGCTAAACTGCCATGTCACTCCATGGATGAAGAAGATTATTCTTCACAGTGACAAATACCAGAATATTTGAGATGACAGGCGTCTAAACAACAGAAAATATGTAGTTGCATGTGCATCAGGACAGCATAACAATAGTTTTCCATAATTTTCCAGTCTTTCCGGACCAGGATATGCAATATTCTCTCCAGTCCTGAACTTTCTTCTTCTAATGTGAGCCGGACTCGTGGCTCGGTGAGCTCGTACCTGGAACTTGGTGACGCACTGCGAGCTGCAGAAGTTGAGGATGTTTCCCTCTGGCAGTGTGGCTTGGTACTGCGGTAACGAATTCCTCTTACAGAAGTGACATGTGGGCTCTGCGTCTGCACACAAACACACACATTTAAAACCCACACAAAAATGATTTAGGATTACTTTTTTTTAAAATCTCCTTTTATAGATTTTACTACTTCCTCCTACTTACTATTCCATTTGTACCTTTTCATGAAGCATTTTGTAAAGTCTGCTTTTATGTAACTGCTCTTTAAATAAACACACAGCACAAAATAATGGGGGGTAAAACAGGAAAACAGTAATTAGCGTTGCAAAGAGTTGTGTGCGTTAACGTTTGAAAGAAATATTTATATACTGTTGATTTTCCAGGATCATTCAAGGCCTTCGATGACATTTTCATTTCCATTCATACAGGTCCAATAAAATGTAAAATCTACCGTTTCTGTTTCTTCTTTTGTGTAGAAACAACATGGGACGAAGATTTACAACATCAGCACACCAGCTGGGGACACTAGCTGAGTTTGCTAGGACAGCATCATATATTTTAATAATCCTCCTTGGTTTGCTGGTATTCTCATTAATATTCATGACAATGGGGCGGGTCTACAGGTGGAGAGGAGCTGTCATCTGTTGTTCTGTCAAGCGAGTTATGAAATCAGAACATGATGAACCTAAATTTGCATCTGGATGGGGAAAATTTAAAATATGCCTTGATGATCAGGATGGGAAATTACCAAATAGCCAAATATTCTATCAACCCTTTTGGCCGTCTTTGGAAGTCCTGCTCTAAAAGCCTAGTTGGCTGGTCAAAGAGTGAAAGTGGCAGCTGAATTCTGGATAGACAATGGACAAAAAAGATTTCTCCACAGTCTTCTGCCCTGTTAATGAGTTCCCATATCACAGCTGCGGTTACATGAGACATTTTTTTTTCCATTCTGAATGAAATCATTCCGAAGGAAGATTGCAACGCAAGTGTTTACATGAGCGCTAAATATAACGATCGCATTAAGATGTGCGTTTACATGCTCCACATTATGTAATCAGAATAAAAGTTTCTGACATGCGCAAAACACTGAATCCAGCTCTCTAACACGGGCTTACGTTTTTAAAAGATGGACCTGCGTCGGTTATTTCTTCACTGCTGTTCTTTCTGATGAAGCAACAGTTTTATCAAAATATACGACTCCATAAGTGTCAGAAAAAGATGTTTTGTTTTCCCGCCGCAATGATTGGGTCCATTTGTAATTTTCACCGCTGTAAACCAAAACTGGCCCGGAGAGGCGGAGTCAGGACTTGATATAAAAACGGGCTGCACCGCCCACATCAAGCCCGAGCGCCCCGGGGTTAATAACAAGCACATCCATTCGAATCCTCCCGGAAAAAAAGGGTAACGTAATTGACGTTTACTTACGTTAAATGCGCGAGCGTGTGCAGAAAGAGGCGAGATAAAGAAAGTGATCGGAACGAGTGTTTACATGACGAAATTTTATCCATCGACCGGATTATGAAAGGGTTAAACACCCCTCTCAAACGGAATGACATTTCATTCGGATCGGCCAGTTTATTCTGATTGAGGCGTTTATATATGAGGCATTTTTATTCTGATTGGGCTACTATTCGGATTAAAAGGCTCCATGTAAACGCAGCTCCGAAACGGGGACTTTCTGAACTACAAACGCTCCTATCCATTTCCTGTCGACTCTCTTCCTCGTGCGTCCTCTTTGCTGGTACTCACTCAGGACGGAGGTGGAGGCCATCTTGCCCTTGTTCATGCAGTTGACGGAGCAGTAGGAGCCCATGGTGCCGCCGGCCCCGAGGCTGTGCAGCACCTCGCCCGTCTTGATCAGGGTTTTACAGGTCACACAGCTCGCCAGCTTACTGTGGACCTGGAACACAGAGAGCAAAACAACACGTCAGAACACGCTGAGCTGCTTAATGTCTCGCCTTAATCACCATATTTTAAAGCCAGTTATGCCAAAGAGGTCATTAATTGATCTAACTTAATGCTCAAATTAGCAAATATTTCTATGTCAACTAGTACTGAAACGATTAGCCGATTCATCGATTAGTCGAGCGATAGAAAATGTATCTATTATAATTGTGATCATCGTTCCATTGTTCTAGTCATTCATTAAGTAAAAATACCAAACATTTGCTGGTTGCAGCTTCACAAATGCTACGATTTACTTGCTTTTCTGTTTCATATCATTATAAAATTAATACTTTTGGTTTATTTAGCAGTTTGAAGAATCAGTTTGGGCTCTGGGAACTTGTGATGGACATTTATAGACTAATCGATAATGAAAATAATCGTTAGTTGCAGCCCTAATGTCACCATACAGCAAGATGCTCCAAAATCCAATCACATCATCTGCTCTATAAAGGGGAATGTGTGGTGTCAGTATGAAGTTTTTAAGTTTTTGTTTTTGAGTTGTTGTGTTTGTTTACAGACAGACAGACTCCTCCATGACGCATTATGTCCGGCACACCGTGTACCACGAAAACATTAAAAAAGGAGCCAGAGAAAGAGAGAAACAGATGATGACAAATGGCAGAAAATCCTCACAGATCCTCTTCTTTGGAACAAGCAGCTTTCGTTTGTTTGTTAGGAATCCAGTGTGATTTCTGAATTTCGCCGTGATGAAATATGGTAAATATGGGCATCAGTGGAGTCAACAGCATGAATCTTCCCTTTATTACAGCCGAGAGTTGACACGTTTGTTTAGTTCCTTTTACTTTACTTTGAAACAAAAGCACTATAAAAAGAGTTTATTCTTATTATTACCATTGTGACTACCAGCAGTAGTAGTAGCAGTATTTGAATTAGTAGTGATACTAGTAGTAGAAACTAAAATGTATCGACAGTAAGACCTTCCCTGTCACCATTTTATTTTATTTGTTTTTTCCTACTAAGTCAGTCTAACAAGAGAGTTTTTAGGATGCCTGAGTGAAATATGAAGGTAATTTTCTCAAAGGTTGCAAAAACATGGTTATTAAACTGATTTTAGTGCTTAAAAGCCACTTTAAAACTGGGCGACATAACTAAATTTTGACTTGTTCACAAATGATGTTTCCCCACACCCTTGCTGGCATAGGTTATGAGTGATTTTTCTATTTAAAGGAGGGGATAGTCTGTCAGCCTTGTGGATTTTTGTTCTTTATTTAGAAATGAAGAAGGCAGAGAGGGTCGCGGATGTAGAAAGACAACACACAGTAAAGTAAAGTAAAGTAAAGCAAAGTAAACCCCCAAACAGGACAGGGAACTTTTAACATCCCAGAATACTCCAGCCACTTTCCTTTCAGCTTCAGATTCAGATTCAGAGAAAGCTTTATTGGCATGATCAAGCAGTATTGAGTGCTGCCAAAGCATATTACAATAGTACAGGATACTGTAACTATAACCCTATTTTACCAGCCGCCCGGGTTTTTACAACAGAACAGGACGTCCACATGACGGTTTACTGCCTGACGAAGCAGCTGCTCGAGAAAGACCGGCTCACATCCTTCAGCCGGGCCGGAGCCACCAAACTACAACGAGCTTCACCACTGAAATCAGCAAGGCCGGTTTCCTATACTTCCTAATAGAGTGTTCAATGAGCTGTCGTTGCCAAGCAACAAATACAATTCCAGCCTGTAAGTTCTGGCTAATATTGCTTAGCAACAATATTTAGCTCCAGCACTTTCAGTAAAAACAGAATTACTGAAGGTTTAAAATAGCTCCAGAGGTGAGCTGAGCGCTGGTGCATGCTCTATGCATCATACTCACTAATACACTACGGGTTAATCTGTGATACTGTGGGTTGATACGGTTAGTGACCTCTGTCTCGTTTCACCCTGCCAGCCATCATTTAGAGGCCCACTCTGCTCCATATACATAGCTGGCTGGTAAATCTGTGTAACTGTGGCCGGTGGACAAAACTGTCGGTTTACTGCACTGTAAAAAACGCAAACTGCCTGTTTTTTTGTGTTTTGTTTTTGGCATTTTGCTTTATTTGACAGTTACAGTGTGGAGAGACAGGAAAGACCTGGCAGAGAGAGAGAGAGAGAGAGAGAGAGAGGATGACATGCAGCACAGGGCAGGGGCCGGATTCGAACCCGCGCCCCTGTGCCAAGGACTCAGCCTTAATGGTGTGCGCTGTACCGGGGCGTCCAGCGTCCAGCGTCCTGCCATGTTAACAGATTTACACATCATGGATCCCGACACATATATAAGCACTTCCAGAGAACTACAAACGGCCGTGATGCTTCTAATTCCTGCAACACTCAGTTTCTCCACTGTCTGGAAAGAGGAAATGCTGTGAGGGGAGTGGACTGCCCACTCTCTATTAGATAAATGAACATATATTGCTATTTTATGTTTCCCTGATTAATAATTATGTAATTTGCTGTTAGGGTTAGGTTTAAGTGTTTGTGTTTTCAATTCCCCTGAAAGTCTCTGTGTGGTACATCAAGCGTTTCCATCACGCCTGACCAATCACAACCTTTGAATGCTCAACCTGCACCATGTGACCAAAACTAAAGTTCAGATGGAGACGCAGCAGAGAAACCTTACATAGAGCATCTGTGGAAAAACACAGCCATGAGCACAGTGGAAAAAAACGGATCGACCCGACGTTAAGAGAGGAAAATCTTTCCGAGTCTGAACATGAAATTGTCATTTTAGTCCCTAAAAGTGGATCATTGTCTGCTGTTTGGAGATATTTTGGTTTTAAACCAGATGACAAACAAGTCCAGATTCTGTGCAAAGTTTGCCTCCAGGTTGCAGCTGCACCCAAAAGTAATAAAGTATTAATTATTTGTTTGAATTTTGTAAATAAAGACCACAGTAAGAGGATAAGAGTGAAAACAAGACTTTCTAGCTGCTGCGACTGAGAAATACTGCACTGAAAAAAAAAAGTTAAAAAGTGAAAATTATATGTTACGGTGCAAAACTGAAATGGCAAAATTGTTTCCTGAAACAAATAACCTAAAAATAATCCAGATTAATAATAGTGATCACAGTATTTAGCAAAATAATTGGGATTATCATTTTTGCCATAATCGTGCAGCCTTGGTGTTTCCTACACAATATTTTGTAGATGTGGGGAGCGGGGTTCATTTTGGCTCTGAGACTCCGGTTCACATCTGGTCCCATTCCAGGATCGGTTCCAGTAGAGGTTACTGTTTAGTCTTATTTGGATATTTATATCATGATATATGAACAATTGTGTCGTTACTGCAATTGTAAAAGTTTTTATATCTGGGTAGGGTAAGTGAGCAATAAGACCGGGTAATAAATTTGATCGTATTTACATTATTTTTCTTGCCCTGATGAGGTCATGTGTTGTGGAAACGTTGTCTTATTAAATACACAATGCATCGAGGCTCGAGTGTGCGACCGCTGCTTCCTAGGTTTTGTCGACCTGCTGTAGCCGAGTCAGCACCTCTCCAACACTGGGGTGCGTCCCTGCCCTTTCTATTTTATAAAAGGAAAGACTGACATAAGTTCCAGTTGTGCAACTCGTACACACCCGCAGCCTCTGGCCGGGCCCACAGTACCTGCTTGTACTCCCTGATGCAGTCCTGGCAGCAGAAGCGTTTCTGCTGGCCGTCCACCAGCAGGAAGTGGTTGGCTGAGGCTCGGCTGGGCAGGTAGTCGCCGCACTGCTCGCAGCAGTTCATGATCAACCCGTTGGCCATGCGGTAAACGTTGAAGCACGCGTCGCTGCAGATCTTGTGGGTCACGGTCTTGAAGCTCACCTCGTGCCGGATCTGTGGACAGAGAGAAAATGTGGAACGGGGCAGCGGAAGCCTAATTGATTAAACCGATGCTTTCGGTATATTTCCGAAGCGCTGGCTGCCGGGCAGATGGCCGAAGTCTTCCAGCCGGCTACGTTTTGTAAATGGTAATTTTCTTTTTTACTGCGCCCAATTCTCCTGAATCTGAGAGCCATATTGATGGCAGGAGCCTTACAGTCATGCATCACAGAGCTATCTCCACACTTTGTTTAACTTTGTGGAGAATCAATTCAGGAGAAAGCAGCTTTGCTCCTGTGCATCTCATCAAACCCAACAGCACTGTGAAATGTGAAACTTCTAATTCTTCAGTACGCTTCACACTGCTTGCATGTGTTTGTAACAGCATGTGCTATAGAGTGACTTCTCCCTTCTAAGATGTCAGAGATGTGTGACATTGACCAACACTCAGATATAAGGTGAACATGAATATAATGCCACTCACAGACTTGTGTATCGGCTCTACTCGCCAGTTCAATTCAACACAACCTGCTGACAATTGGCAAGGACGATTAATTAAGCAATAACCCATGACAGGCCGTGGTGTATTGAGAAGAAAGGCTACCACACACCTGGCTTACATCTTAGAGACAGGTGCAAAGGGCCTAATGCCAGCCAGCCTTAGAAAATAGGAAAACAAGTCCTAGACACTGCATTAACTCGCAAGAATTAATTGGAGTAATTAAGGTGTGAGTAATTAAGGTAAGCTGTGCTGTCTACCTGAAACAAAGACAGTCAGCACTTGTTGAGTTGTTAAATACTGTGATCCAGATCAGTGGTCAGAGTAGGGGTTTCTGGCACAACTTCACCTACTTCCAAGGTGCATGGAGAAGGGAAAAAGGTCTAAAAAAGGTCAAACCTCCAGCAACACTTGTAGTATAAAGAACAACTTTATTGTTGGACCAACGCGTTTCGGCTTGTGGCCTTCATCAGGGTCATCATGAAACACATTACAAACATTTATACTACAAGTGTTGCTGGAGGTTTGACCTTTTTATCCAGATCAGCGGTAAAATTATCATAGGTTGTGTTTGTAACTCTGGTCCTCTGAGGGAGTTCAAAGGGAAGTCAGGGCAAAGAATCAGCCTCTGAACACGACTCGGCGTCCTGCTCAAAGACACTTCGGCAGGGCGGACATGAACCTGGCTCCTCTTGCTGAAGGCCGGTCTCTTTAACCTCGTGGCCACACCGCGGTGCCAAAAGCAAGCGTGCAGCCGGAGGGTCGCCGGTTCAAAACCCACACGGGCCGGGAAAAACTCAACGGGAGTGATCATTCATGTTCTGCCCTCTCTCAACACCATGAGCAAGGCACTCGGGTCTGTACTTGCTGCAGTGGAGCTGCTCAGTGTCCAACAGTAGCAGACTGTGGTTTTACCTGGCAGCTCCCAGGTGTGAATATGTGGAACTGTATGAACCTGAAGCCGGGCGTTGCTGAAAAAAAAGCATGCATGCTTAGCAAATATTCCTTGGGTAAATAAAGGTAAAAAAAAAAAGATTAATTTTACTTTGTCAACTTTCATATAACTGCTGAATGGAGGGATATTATGAGCCTAAACAAGTGCGAGGAAGTTAGCGGTGTATTTTGCATGTTTATAAATGCTCCATTGTGAGGTGGGAGGAACTGCCCTCCATTTTGGAGTCGACTGTTTTTCCATGCGGTGGCCATGGAGACCGAGCTAAAGGCCCGGTGGAAATGGGCCTTAGGAAGCCATACTGACGTGAGAGAGAGAGAAAAGGAGGAAGAAAAGGAGGAAAAGGCAAGAGAAGAGAGGAAGAGGGGGAATGAATGAAGGGTGAAGGAGGATAAGAAACAAGAAAGGGAAACATTTTGGATGAAAGTGACATGAGCAGGAAAGGAATAAGGGAGAGAAAGAGGGAGAGGATGCAGACAATGAAAGGCCAACGGTGAGAGAAGGCACACAAAGTGATTAATAATGAAAGACACAATTTGAGAGAAAAGAGGGAGAGAAGGTGCACCGAAAAAGGAAAAGATTCTTACGCACATATTTTGTGTTTATAACCAAAATCCAAGTCAAAGCTGTGATTCATGAAATGAAGATAAAGCTGAATGATCATGCGATGGAATCAAGGAATACATATATACTTTTTAAAATAAATGATGCCCGATGAGCACTTCTGACCCTCACACTTCTTACAAATGGTTCCTATTTTTTGGTCATCTAGGAACCGAAGCTTATTCTACTGTTGTTATTCTACTGTTGCACTCAAGTTGCTCTGGATAGGAACGTCAACTAAACGTCAACTAAATACGAGAGAGAGAGAAGAGTGTGTGTTGAACTGGCTGACCTCGGTGAGCTTGCCACAGACGGTACATTTGGTTTTGAGGCCGGATTTGGGCGGGTTCTGCTTGTTCTCGTATGCGGCCAGGCAGCCGGTGCTGCAGAACTCCTGGAAAGACTCGCTGGAGTCCACCTGGGCCACGATGGTGTCTTTCATAGTCGTGATGATCCTGGAAAACACACACACACACACACACACACACGAAGAAGTCACACCACTAGAAAATCTGCAGCACAGTAATTAACAGAGACCCAAACCTGTCATTCCCAAGTGTCCTCATATTTAAATAATCAGCATTGTGGTTCAGGATGTGAACAGCAATGAGTTTATAATCACTAGACACAAGACAAGTACATGCATTCAGAGTATCTGGTTTCCTTTTAAGACACTCTGAAAACTTATTTTTATCAGAAGACCTTTCTATAATCACTCTACTCTCTTGTATTTGTGTTTTATTTAATTTGATTTATTTATTTTAATGTAAACTTGTTTTATCTGACATTTTATCTAATGAACTTGGTGTGACTATGGTTCTATGGGACATGGTCTTCACTTTGCTTTTATCACCATTTGTTTGTGTGAAGCAATTGTTTTCGTACTATATAAATAATCTATATTATTGTTATTTGGGACAGACAACTAGAAACTAACAAGAAGTTTCTGGCAATCACCTGCTGCTTAAGGGATCCTATCATGTACAAACAGGTACTGACATGAACTTCCGCACTTTGGAAAACTTTCCTCATCTTTCTATGATTGCATGATGTATGATTAGGTAGAAGAACATGGAGCATGTTGAAGTGCATGTCGCCGCAACACACTGCACAGACACAACCAAGCACAGACATGTACAGTACGTTCAACCAGAGTAATGAACCCAACCGTCAAAGTAAAAGGCGGTGAGGTTCCTTTAGGGCAAATTCAAGCTGCAACAAGAGGGGAAAGACCCCCTTCCTAAAGGGTTTGTGAACCTGGACGGGGTTCAAAAACCTCTGGGGGTTCTTCAAGAAACCATTTAGTGGGGTGTCCTGGTGGATCAGTGGTTCCCTCTCTCTACCTCAGTCTTTCCTGTCACTCTCCACTTTCAGCTCTCTAATAAAAGGCAAAAAATGCCCCAAAAATAATCTTTAAAAAAAAGAAAAGAAAAAAAGAAACCATTTAGCGATCTCTTTCTTGGTGAGGAACCCTGAGGTGCTTATTGGCTCCCTTAGTATCTTAGAAAAACCCTGATGAACCCCTACTTTTTATAGTCCACCCTGACCACTACATGCACAATTGTCTTACCTGTTCTCATTCATGTTTTAAAAGTGACTCATATCTGACATCAGTATGAACGCACCTCTACTGTAAATGATGCGCAAATGAACAACCATGTACAAATGCAGGGTTCCCACACCTTCTTAAACATCAAATTCAAGGACTTTTCAAGGACTTTCCAGGCCCAATTCCCTCAAATTCAAGGACCCAACACGGCATAGTTTGAGACACGGATCAAGGTTAATTACTGTTACAACACTGAGAATTTTTATAATGAGAACTAGCAGGCTTTACAGAAGCTCACAGACAACAATTAAAAAGAGAGAGAGGCTTGAATGTGTGAACGCTTCTCAACAACTTCTCTAAATTCAAGCACTTTCAATGACCCATGTCTATTTATGTCTATTTTCAAAAACTTTCAAGGCCTTGATTTTTTCTCTCTCAAATTCACAAACTTTCAAGGATTTCAAGGACCCGTGGCGACCTTGAAATGACGTCACATTTGCGAGAGAGTAAACCATGGAAGCTGGCGGAAGTGAAATTGTGCTCCAAGCGTCAATTTTAAGGAACATTTGCAGTGAAGGTTGGATGAGACTTTTTTGTCTGCTGATGAAGTTAACGTCCATGTTGTTGCTTTCTTCCATCTTTTTCTGAACTGTGGCAACACAGCGACAGTGATCTGCTGTGGAGCGTGAGGTAAAACACCACATGAATCCGATCTGACGGTCAGACTCAGATCGCATCGCACACATATCAGATGTGTATCAGATCTCGGACCACGCTACGTTCACACTTTGACGTGACGTGAATGGCTTCACTGAAACAGATTTCATCCAAAATTTCACCCCAAATACTTATGAGGTCTAACACCTCACTGTCCCTCCACTGACTACCTCCATCGCAACTGTCTTCCATGTTTGTATTCACCGAGCGACTCCCGCCATGCAGAATTGTGACGAATGTCGATCTAGAGTGACGTAAAAGTCGCAGGACCACAAAGGACCAAAGGACCACATATGAAAGTGTCCCAAATCAGAATTGAAAAGATCAGATTCCATGTGATTTGTGCTGTTCACACTGTTACGAAAAAAACAGATCTGAGTCACATATGAGCAAAAAAAATCAGATTTGGGCCACTTTTGCCTGCAGTCTGAACGTAGTGTGGCCCAAATCTGATTTAAAAGGATCAGATTACATGTGTTCTTTGGTGTTCACACTGCTCTGAAAAAACATCAGATCTGCGTCACATGTAGGCAAAAAAATCTGGTTTTGGCTATAATGTGAACGCAGCCTGAGTGAACAGAGCGGAGTCTTACTTTTTGCACATGGTGCAGCTCTTCTTGGGGGCGGGCTTGTGTGAGAAGGCAGAGAGGCAGGTGGTGGAGCAGAAGAGGTGAGTGGATCCTTTACGCTGGTAGGCCGTCTGGCCTTTCTTCAGAGGCTTCTTACAGTTGGCACACGTCACCTGGAATTAACAGACAGATCAATAACTTACTGCCGGGGGGAGTTTTACAAGAGCATTAAGTAATCTGTGACGTTTAACGACATCTATCGGCTACCAGGAGGAACTGCAAAAACACAGATGCAACTCTTCTCCTCCTACACAAACCCCTGCAGATATATTATGGTCAGTTTGTGCTGTGGGGCAGTAAAACTCTTAATTATTGCCCCTTTACAACTTTTTTCAGCCTAGGACCCATGTGGTTTTGTTTTGGGAGCAGGTGCAGAAAACTTTCCCCCCAATAGCTTCAAAAATGCACCAGCCACCTTCATTATCTTACCAGCCAAATCTGATTTTTAGCACAGAAAGGATCTTCCAAACAACAGTTGGCTCCCTTTCCAAGCAGCTGGTAAACAAACTTTTAAGCATTTGGCTGATGCCTGGTGGTAATTTCCCTCCCTGCCTTGGCTTCATGTGCATTTAAAATATACAGGTATGCTTGTCATGAGCGGAGCCACCAGAAACATGATCATAGCACAATTTGCGTTGGAAGCCACAGTTAAAAGAAATGTTGATTTTGTTCAGGGGTGTGAACAGAAAACACCAAAACACCGGTAATGAGAAAGTAAGTGGGCCAATGAAAGAACATAGGGAAAAAAAACACATTCCCAATTTTTGCAAAATTGGGAATGTGCAAATTTTGGGCATTCCCATACCAAGTACAGCTGGACAACAGTGAGTACAGCACAGTACAGTAGTGGGTATTGACTAACACACAAACAATGCTGTAAATCCAAGAGATTATGAGTGAATGGGGTTGGGGATTGGATCTCCCTTTGTGAGCGCAGGTTATGAGCTCCATCCCACTTCTTAACAGTCGATTTTAGGTGGAAAGCGAAGTAAAATGCCAATTGTATGTCCCTTGTTAGACTTTAACAAACAGCGGTGGAGTTCTTTGTTAATCTGTTGTGGAAATTTATTTACGGCTGCTTCCATCTCTTCTGTAGTCGCAGAATTTCATTATTTCCCCGCAGGTGTGAAATGAGACAGCCACAGTCAATGAGCAGATACAACAGCAAAAGCTTTTGAATCGGTTCCAACGGCGTCGTTTTGGAGATTATTTTAAGGCACTTCTACTTTCAAGTCAAGGATATGAAGCACTTTTAACAATCACAAAGTGCTTTGCAGAAAACAAAGCACACAAAACAGATATAAACAAAAGAAAGAAATGGGACTGGAGCTTGTGGTTTACCCACTGAGTTGAAGGAAGTTGAACCCCTAACCCTGGCAGTGTAAGTTAGTGCCTTGCTTTACACAGGACCACAATGAACACAGTGCTTCACCTTGACTGTCCTGGGCTGTGGCTGGGCGCCTGAGGAGGAAGAAGAGGAGGAAGACTGGCCTGGAGGTTTGGGGAGGGAGCTGGCAGGAGACGGAGAGTCCACCCCGGTCTGTTTCTGGTTGCGGGGGAATGAAGCCGACTGGGAGATCCAGGAGTCTGGGGGGGGGGGGGATGGGGGGGAGGAAAGATCCTCGTCAGTTTTCTCCTGCGTCCCACAAAGTGTTTCACAACGGCAAAAGTTTGAGTTTAAAGTTTCTAAAACAATAGCACAGAAAAAAAACACAGAAACTTTAACAATTAAATAATATAAAACAATAAAAAAAAACCTAAAACTTATTCAAAAAGAAAATAACCGTAAAAGTAAACTTTGTTTTGCTGCGTTTTGGTTTTTATTTCTTTCCCCTCCCCCCCTCAACTGCACTGAGAAATTAACATGTTTTAGTGCTGAGAGCACCTGACGCTAGGAGTTAAAAATATTCCAACTATTAGCAAAAGAACCAAGATCAGCACTTCCTCAAAGCATCTGTTTAGCGCTGCTAGCTAAAAAAAAAGTTATCCACTGGACACACAGACTTTACACCTGGCTTTAACATGCGTCTCTTATCCGGATTGTGCTGAAATAGGACTTGGCTGAATCACATTTTACACCTGGCATCAACATGAACCTGCTGTGTACACACTGAAATTAAAAAAGTCTGCTGTGCACATCACTTTCTCTTGTAAACATCCTTTATGACGACAGTAAAAATCACGTCTCACTTGTTGCCTATCCACTTGTATCCTGACAGTGTATTATAAAGATCTGAGTATATATGTATTTTATATGTATTTTAAAAGTATGTTAATATCTGAGCTGCCTGCCACCAGTTTCATTTGTGTGTGCTTCATGGTTGGATGTGTTTATGTAGTTGCTTTATGTGGACTGGATTAACTAGTTTTAGGCGATTAAAAATTCAATGTGTCTTCGGGGTATTTACACCTGGATGTATGTGTTTTTGCTCCATCAAATCCCCTCAGCCAGGACACGTGTCAAAGCTGCACTAGGCAAGACTTTTATGTAAAAATCCATCACTTAAACTTAAATCCCATGATGGGGGGGGAGACAGAGAAGGAAGAATCCCCCTAATTGAGACCAAGGTTTCCCACACATTGGCTTTTTAGATTTTTAATCTCAAGTCGAATTGCCATCATGTTACAGTGAGCTGGCTGGCTCTCATCTGATGCACAGACCATCAGCTCCTCCGCTCCCTTCCTCCCACAAGTTAGTCGCTGTGGACGAACTAAACACACACAGAGCGAGAGAAGAGAAGAGAAGAGCGACACAGGGTTTAGCGTCCTTTGCTGTTTACCTCAGGTAAGTTAGCCGACTTCTTTTTTCTGAGTCGATAATCAAAGCAGAGAGTGAGCTAGCCAGCAGGACAGCCTTTGTCCTAGCCTGGTCCAGACTCCTGAATGTCGTCCCTCCACTCTTCAGATTTTGTGGAGCGATTCAGAGAGTCTGGTGTTTCCCTCGTCAACGGCTTGTTCTCGCTCAGAGAAACAATCGAGCCAATCAGAAGCTTTGTGGGCGGGACTAAAGTTTGAACCATTCGTGCGGTCGGATTGGGTTTTTCATTGCCGTTAGGGCAGAATAGATTTGTTGAAAGCACAACATTGTTTTTGCAAAAATAGGCATGCACCGATTTATCGGCCGTACATCGGTATCGGCCGATATTCGCCTTGTTGACTGTCAACGGCCTATCGGCAAATAAGATGACATTCAACGATGATGCATCACATTGTGATGCATTCAAGTGCGCCTAGGAAATTTGGGCATTTGGCGATGTCATGGTGTGTTGAATGTACCATTCAGGCTAGGAAATTACAGTGTTTGGCGGAGAGCTAACTACAGCATAGCTAATGAACAAACAAAAAAAACCATCGGTATCGGCTATCGGCCAAATTGTTATTTTAAACATCGGTATCGGCCCAGAATTTCACAATCGGTGCATCCCTATGCAAAAACAATATTTTTGTCAAATCGACAACATTCTTGGTGCAGTTGGTAAATGTCTGGCTAACCATGGATGTAGAGGTTAACTGCATCAGTGTGGCTGAAGTAACATCAGAGCGGCCGGATATGTCAGTCACTAGTGATTGGTTCAGATACGTCAGTCACTAGTGATTGGTTCAGATACGTCAGTGATTGGTTCGGGGAAAATCAGCCCCCCCACACAGAAAACGGCTAACGAAGAGGAAATCTCAGGCTGAATGATGGAGTGGGAACTAAATGGACATTCAGTCTGAATATCAGTCTACCTTTGTCCATGTAAGACTGATGAATCCATTACCAGTTCTGCTGTGCGTCCCCGTGTCTCCGTTCTGCACCGGCTGGCCGGTGGAGCCGGAGCCCCGGCCGGGGTTGAAGGAGGCGGTCGGTCGGCCGGCTGACGTGTCGTGACTCAGGCTGAACGCACCGCTGATCTGCAGCCCGTTCTCCTCCGCCGGGCCCTCGCCTGCCTGGACACACAAGTTGGTTTACATTAGTTTGATTGCACAGTGATGAAACAGAGAACCAAAGAGACAAACAACACAAGATGCTTGAGGTCCCTCCTGTTTCTTTTTTACTCAACCAGCTTCAGCGGTGGCAGTCAGTAAAACCTGCAATGAAACCCGCCTCACCTGTGAAGTCCCCATGAAATGAACTACCATTACTTCTACTTCCTGGAAAACAGTGGATCTTTAATAGTGACCTCATGCTGCGCATAGTAGGTATAAATATAAATTGCAACCAATAAAACCACCACAGATTTTTGAACAGTCCCGCCCCTCCACACTCCTCCCATCAAATAAAACTGCCTTTCTCTCCCTGACTGATCTCCCATTGGTTTACACTTTTGAATGATCCCTCCCTGCGTTATGTCCCGCCCCAACATCCTGTTTCAACAGGAAATACATCAAATCAAGGAAGATGCCGTTTCATCATGGGGACTTTAAGGAGCCTGCAACCCACCTACAGTAAATTAAATGAATCTGTATGGGTTTCAGTGGAGGGTTTTAGTGTCTGTGAGAAGACTGGGGTCAATAATCACAGAAAATGTGTAGTTGTATGTATATCAGGACAGTACAATATTTTACCATACTTTTGTGCAATTTCCAAACTTAGACCTAAGACCTGGAAATTACTAAATTCTTTTTCCATACATTTCCAAACTTTCCAGACCTGTATAGGAACCCTGGACAATAATGCTGCAACTGCACTTGTCATTGTTGTTTTTTAATAAGGCCAGATGTTTAATTTTCATTGCATTTACATTTTTCAATGAACATTAAGGAAACACTGTAAAGCACTATCTGATGTGGCGACTCTCACCGCCATGATGGCCGTGGCCCCGCCCTGCAGCGACGTCACCGAGGTGATCATCAGGTTCATGTCCGCCTGGACCTCCATCATGATTGGCTGGGCAGTCGCCATGGAGATGGAGCTTCCTTTCTGGCTATTGGACCCTAACGTGGTGACACTGGCAATCCTGATCTCTGAATCTGGCTCCGTGCTGCTGAGGACGCCTGGCGAATGGGAGGAGCCTGCAGGGGGCGCTGCAGCGGGGGAGGAAGCGTCTTTGTGTTCAGAGTCCTCCTCGTCATCGATGACGATGGGCTCTGTGGCTGTGGTCACAGTTTTAGGGGCCGCTGCCACCGTGGAGGTGGCGGAAGACGCGGGGGGGCCAGGGGACTCGGAAGGCATCGTTGCCGTGGACGCGGCGACAGTTGCCACGGCAGCGGCCGGCTCGGCGCAGTCTGCGCCGGGCGTGTCTTGGGACGGGGTTGTGGCGGCGGGCTGGGGGGCCTCCTCCCCCACCAGAACCACGTCGTCGTCGTTGTCCTCCGCCACGCCCTCCTTAGGGGCTTCCTCCTCTGTCGCCGTGGAAACCGCCTCCTCGGCCTCCTCTGGGGGGGGCGTGGTCCGCGGCCGGGGGGAGGGAGCGGCGTCCACGGGCTCCACCTGCTCCCCCGCCTCCTCTGCTACGGCAGGCCTGGGTTCTGACTCCCCGTCCATCGCTACGGCAACCACCTGGCAACACAAACAAAAGGCAGAGACAATTAGGTGAAGGCAGCGGCAGAAGGACCGACGATTGGTTTTATGATGTCTGACAGCTCTGCAGGTAGCGCGGCTCCCCAGGGGCACGCTCCCCCCCCCCCCAAACCTCCTCGCTCCTGCTGGGGATTCATTACCATGCTCACCGCTCCCACCTTTCCTGCCTCTTCCTCATCAGTGGCTGCTTTTACACAATTTAAAAAAAAAATCCATCTAATTTTCCACCTTGCGTGTCCCAGATCTGAGGCTTCCACTGCAGAGTACACCCGCTTCCTCCCAGGCTCGGCTAGAACGCTTTGATTTTATTGGATGCTCCGCTCATGGTTGGAGCCAAAATGGATGCCGTGGCGTTGCTGAGGCAAGTGACCTGGCAACCTCTGTTGGCTGTGTCACATCGCTAAGGGCCATTCAGGTGCATTCAAACTTTCCCCATTCAAGGTGACTGATGTGGTGAACACACACGCTGCCTAAAAAGGAACAGGTGGAGGCAGGTGAGAGGATGAATATAGAGCCAGGTGTTAGAAAAGGGACAGGAGGAAGAGGAAGACGACAGGAAGACGCCCCGTGCTCAACCTCCTCCCCTGTGGGGGGGGGGGGGGGTGTCTCATCAAATCTGAGTCACACAGGCTCCAGACAGTGTAGACAAGGCAGAGAGAGCAGACAAAGAATGAAAGCCATTTCTGAGTGTTCATATCTGCTGTGTATTAGAGTTGCATGGACAAGAGGTGCAGCATGATCATCAGCAAAATGATCCTGGTTATTTTACTAGATATTGTGATCACACTTAATATACGATTATTCACCTGGTATTTGAGGAGCAGAATTGGTCTCCAGCAATCACCTTATGTCAACATCTTGATGATTTTCACCTAGAGCGGGATTCCAAATGAAATGAAATGGTATGAAATTCAGTATAGCAAATATTCTGATCTGCAAATATCACATTATATATATATATTATATGATTAATTGCAGCCGTACAGATAAGTCAGCCGCTCCAGAAATTTGCAGCTCCGCAATCTCATGATTTATTGCAGAATCAGCATTTTCCTGAAAATACTCCAAAATCTTGTAATTTTTGCCCAACCGCTACACTCGTGTTACAAAAGCATAGCTTCCATCCTTTATAAACATTGGAAACCATATTTTTTCACAAATCATTGCAGTTTAGCTGTTAAAAAATGAACCTACAGTAATGAATGTCAGAAAAGCCAATTGTTGCAACTTAACCATTCGACTTCATATTTCTGAATCAATCCATACACTTTTACAGAAAATAAACACAGATACAGCCGCAGTTTCTTTCTCGTGGGAAAATTGGGATTACACACTGCCAAGTCAGACATTTCTGGTTTCATTCACCACAGGAAACTGTCTCTGAAACCCCGGAGGGACGGCTGAGGCTGGATGGATGCAACAGTGGAGAGCGAGCGTCTCCATGTAGACGCTCGGAGCTGCAATGTGCCTGCCCAGCAACGGGGGCGACGCTGCTCACCCTCCTCCCCCCCCCCTGCCTCACCTCGCCTCTTCCTGTCGCCCTCCTCTTCCTCTTCCTCCCCTCCCCTTCCTGCTCTCTGCACCTTTTCCCCCCCCGACAAGCCGGCGCTCCGTTCCTCCTCTCACCTGCTTTCTCTCTCATCCCTCTCTCTCCTTCCCTCCCCCCGCATGTCGCTCCACCAACAGCTTCTCTCTTGTTGCCACTGGCAACCGGTGAAGCTACACCTTGGTTGCCGTAGTGACGATAAGCCCCACCACCACCACCACCACAGGGACTCGCTCTCCGTGTTCTACATCTGGGTGCTGTTGAGTTGGCCAACGCAAGAGTGAAACGGTTGAAACATCACCCGTCCTCATTCAGAATAAATGACTGTTTACCACCAGATACAGTGCTAAATATGGAAAATGCCACATCCACGACCACATGTTCTCAAATGTGGATTTCCAAAAGATCTGGATGGGTCCAAAAAAATAAAAGTGCAGGCTGATATGGTGCCACATCAAGAGCTAATATCAAAAACTGTTTTAGGAGCGTCTGCACCATCCAAACAAAGAATGTTTAGCCGTTTCTGTCAAACTGTTCGTGCTCCTTTTTATGTTGCATGGCAGTGAGGTGGTAAGCCACACATCACATCACTACTGACAGCTGCAGCAGACACACACACACACCCACAGGTGCACACACACATACACACACACATTCAGACAATGATCCATGATGTAGCTGGTGTGTTCTTCACCCCAACAGTCAGCCTGAATGGGAAAAGGCTGAATGCAGCTGAAAGGCCTCAGTGTTGTGACAGAGCCTGGCCTACAGAGGCTGCCAGGTCACCGCCTCGGCTCCACGGCAGCCATTTTGGCTCCAGCGGTGTAGGGTGCACCCAGCACAACATCACAGCACTACAGCCATATCTTGGAGGAAACGGGTAGCATTCAGGTTTCCTACATATTTCACATTTCAAAACTCCACACCTTAACTTCTTGACTGGATTTGAAGATGTTGGCTGGTTTTCAATACAGTGGATGCTAATTTGTTTTTTACCTTGAGCAAGACACTGAAGCCCCAGCAGCTCCAGGGGGCGCTGTGCTGTAGCTGAGCCTGACTGAAAAGACAATTTCTCTACTGGGATCAATAAAGTGTCACATTATGGCTGCAAACTAAGCTCCGTCTCCCCATGACTGGAGATTATTCCTCACAGCAAATATCACCAGATTTGAAATCACAGTGGTGTTGACAACTATGTAAAAATGTCACGTGCGTCAGGACTGCAAAATATTATTTCTCCATACTTTCCACAGCGTACAATTCCCAAACTTCTCAAGAACTGGAAATCATCAAATTCATTTTCCGTATGCTTCCAGACCTGGAGAGAAACCCTGAAACGGACGACAGTTTTTTCCCCCCATTTTCAAGACCCACCATTTGGCAGAAAATGATGAGCTGATCTTCAGTTTTACATCCTTCAAATGGAGATGAAAATATTGATAGTTGCCATTTTGACTTGATGTATTTGACGACTTTAAACCCGCACTGAACATCACTGTGAGGATGTCGGAATAAAAGTCAGAGACCGGCTTTGACTGTGTTCCTCATGATGTAAAGACTTGGAAAGATAGGTCATGAAAAACATTCAATATATATAAGCAACGTGAGACTTTGACCATAATCAGTCCATACAATCAGAATTTAAATACATGCAGTTCAGAATATCATGCTGTATTGTTTTTTTTTTTAACCCAGTTGTATACAAGCCTGTTTGTCCGGATGCAACCAAAACTAACCAACCAAAACTAGCCATAGGAAAAAGACTGCATCACTGATCACACTAAAATGACCGAAATTTATAAGACATCAATCTAGGATTATGCTTTTTGAGGCCAGTACCGATATTTTCCCGCCCATTTCGGCCGATACCAATATGCATTTTTGCAAGAATCTTAGTTTAGAAGCTTTTCAGATTTGCCGATCTTAAGATAATCAAGTAGTTTTTAAACAAAACACCATGTTACGTTTCATTCTGTTGCAAACTCCTAGAAAAAACAATCAACCAATTATCGGCAGTAAAAATAATATCAAACCGATACGGATATTGCTTTTTAAAGCCAATATTGGCCGATACAGATGGTCTGCTGATACATCGGTGCATCCCCACTTCAAACATCCTAAAAAACATTCAGTTTATTAAAATGTAATCAACTCCAAATGATCAACAAAGTAGTATTTTAAATGATTTTAAGCAGAATTCATAATGGAGGTCATTAGCCAGAGTGCAATTCTATCAGTTTCTTTCTACCTTTGGTTAACAGCTTAAAAGTAGCTTCTGCACAGTGACCATGTGACAGGAAACACAATCCAAAACGGGGTGACGTTCGAGATCAATGAGCTGTTCCTGACTGTTCAGAAACAGTCTAGGATTTCACTCTTTCCCAAGGCAGTTACTTTGCAACGTAACCAAAGCCAGGCCTGTATTCTATAAAGTAATAATCCAACAACCTTCTGTTTAGAGACGGGATATATGTTGCTGTAGCACATCACTGCTGGATAGAGGGGTTGACTGGGTTCATTTGTGTCAAAATATTGAGGGAGGATCCAAAGGTACCGACCCCCCCCCCCCCCCCCCCCCCAGTGTGCAACACTTCCCCAAAGCTAAGCTGAGTTGCAAAGAAAATGCATCACTGTTTTTTTGCCTGGAATTATAGCCACAAAGGGAATTTGTGCAAAGCAAGTCACTGGTGCTCTGAGGGGAAAAAATAGCCTGGTCTAGACTCAGTTCAGACTGCAATGCAGAGCTATGAGCCAGCCTGCATGCACGTGGATGAGAAGGAAGGGGGGGTCCAGTCCAGCAAATGAGCTTTGACATGCAACCTTCCTGCTCCCAGCACCAGGTGGAGGTGGGCTGCTGCTGGGGAGACCGGCTCCATGCAACCCTCAGCAGACAAGCAGTTAAATGGCAGCCAGACCAAGCCCAGCCACATCACCATCATCACCATCATCATCATCATCATAGGTGCTGCTCTACCTTTCCAGCACTCCTATCAATTTGCGCATGAAGCCAAATCGACATCATTTCCCAGCAGGTCACAAGGTGGGCACATGCACCAATCTGCGCATCAAACTGCGCATTAATCATAGCCTCAACGTAGACAAGCGGCTAATAACATATTCACATCAAATGCGTGTAATTAATATTATATAAGGCTTATGTCACTGGTAAGTGATGCGTAATGCGCAGCCACCAGATCATCCGCTAAACCAGCTGATGTGCTGAAATATGGTCCAGTCCGGTTACCTGGCAGCGGATGGAAACTATATGTTGCCTATTCTCCTCTCCACACAGCTGCCGGCTTCCCTCTGCCTGCTAGCGGCTCAGTACACATGGAAAACCTGCCTACCACGTTTTGGGGGCCACTGAACTCCCCCTGGCCGTGCCCTTGATTATAAAACCGGGTAGAAGCTCCGCTCCATGGCGTGGACCACAGCTCCACCATCCGGTCCAGGCACCCGGATACCGCTGTCACCCAACCTGATCCGAGCAGTCCCTCTCTCTCCTTTAATATGAATATACAGCAAACTTGGCTATGGAGAGCAGGTCCAAAACTTTCCTCTGATTCAGAAGAGTCCCGGTTCACAACTAGCACTACCTGAGCTGCTCAGCCCCCCATAAATAACCCGGCTAGAGGGGGGCTAGGTTGGCTTTTGGAGAGCCAACTTGGGAACCAGAAACGTGGTTCAGGGTGTTCCGTTCCGCTCCCACCCCGTCCTTCCTGGCGCACACAGCCATTGGATTAGCGGCGGATCGAGGGGAGGAGAGCAGACACAGACTGCGCCATTGTTAAATACTAGAAAAATAATCATAAGTTATTCGCGTCAAAATCGTGGGAATAAAGGCTAGTAACCGCGAAATGATGCGCAGGGCAAGCAGTCGGAGTCTCAAAAACAAATCCCCAGCGGCTGGCAACGTGTTTTACTTCACTACCAACCCCCATTTATCCAGTTTCAAATTGGTATGCATTTTTCTAGTCTCACACATGCCAATGGCACCAAAACCGACCCGGAATCCGAATAAAAAGGCTGTTTTTTATGATACCTGTGACGCTGGGGTTTTAATTGGAAAGTTACCCTGCACAGAGACCACCCTGGTGCAATCAGTGGCAAATATACGTGGCTACCGCAGGGGGCGCCCTCGCGTTACATATCACATGAACTGCCTTCATTTGTGTCATGCGGTGGTAAACAAGGCTCAAAGAAAATTCCGTATTGTGTTTACAGGAGCTAGCCGGGCTGCTATCGCGACCCAAAGCGGGATTTGAACCCAGTATTTCCACAGCGAGCTAAGATTTGCCCCCCCTCCTCCCCCAACGGAAAACAGCACTGCCTGCCGTCCGCCATTAGAGAGCCAACTGAACAATACTGGAGACTAGAGGCGGTAGTAGCCACAGCACACAGAGAAGAGGGGAAAATCTCATAAAATTAACTGTTAATTGGTCCCCAAAACGTGTCTTCTCGCCCCAACAGGACTCTCCAGAGAGTCTTTGGACACCCGCCTGCCAGCCTGCACAAGTTGCTGAAACTTTGACTAATTAGGCGTAAAATTGGAAATATAAAAAAATGTCTGTGAAATTCGCTTACCGGAGTAGAGCTTGAAACGGTGTAGCGCCACTTTTGTGCCTTGACATTAATCCCGGGGAGCGCGTGCGCACTAACGTAGAACGTTCCAACGTTCGGCCCAAAGATTGTCTATTGACAAGATGAATCACTCAGTAAAGGGTGTGACGTAACGTGACGTAACGTCCCCTGTCGGCAATGTCGGCCGCCCACACTACAGCTTTGGCAACAACAGCTGGGAAGAGCTGAGTGTGTCTAACACACATGGTTTAATTTCTGTGCTGTAAACATTTCAACACTGATACATCTGACCAATGCTGAGCCTGCTGTTTAGCTAACTAACCATAGAGCATCTTTGCTATCACTGTCTGGTTGCACAACTGACCATATTCACACGGCGGCCATTTTGAGTTTCCCCACCCATCAGGGTGGGGAAACTCTACCCAGGAGACTGCCATATAATTACTTCAACACACATTAGATAGGCCTAACAGTTAGCAAATTAGCAAGCAATATCAGGAACAAACCACAATGACTGCTTGAATTTAGGGAGGTTATTTAGCTATCTTAATTAGTAGCTTACTAGTTAGTAAACTACTAGTTAGCTACCTAGGCTGGATTGCTAGTGAATGGGGCAAATACTTTAAAATGTGAACCTATCCCACTGGATTCTTCAGATCCATTTGTTTCTAATCTGTTTTTCAGTGGGGTATCTATGAAATGATAAATGCTTATGATGTGCATCTTGGTTCACAACAGTACAGGACTTGGCTGTACTTGCTCTTCCATGCAGGACCACAAGTGTTCAAAATGGCCGCTGTGTGAATAAGGCAATGTGGCTAGTAGTTACATAATAATAATATTTTATTTACTAAGTTAGCTTGCTGGCTAGCTAGCTAACAAAGCTATAAGTTAACTGAGCTGACTCTTCCTAAGCTACAAGTGATTTGGAGTTGAGGCGAAGGCTAAAGGCACTCAGGCAAAAGAAACATAGGGGTAAAGGTGCTAGCTAGACAGCCTTAAATTGGAACCAAATCTATGAGTCTATTCACATTTGGCTATACTATCACTGTATGAATCCACACCCACAGCTTGTATCTTTTTCAGTTTTCTTTCCTTTTTGTTAGCCAGATTGTTGTATATTTAGCCATCATTTGTGCACTAACAATTCTGTAATGCAAGATGGAATGGGATGCTGGGAGTTTTCTGATGCAATTAAACCTCTATAAAAACTGTCCCACTTGGTCACTCTGCAAAAGTCAGCATAAACCCTCATGTTCTCTCCTGCTATTCACACAAATAGTCATTACCATATTGATTTGGCACAGATATAGCACCTCCTTGGCACAGACCTGTAACAAAGTTGTATCTCTAAAACTAAGCTAGGCTATTCCTCACAAAAATCTTAATTTTAGCTATGGGTACCAGTGCTTTCAGTTGGTGTGCAATTTGGTCCAAATAAACTTTAATCGTTATTGACGCAAGACATTTACAACAGTAGACCATAACTTTCAATTTTCCCATACATTTTTTCCCCATACATTAAGAGCAGACATTTATGGTTCCCAGAAGTAGCGGCAGAGTGAGACCTCCCTACTTCTTCTACTTCTGTGAACGACATCCTTTCTCGTTTTTCTTCTTCGCCGCGCAAGCGCAGACCGGTCAATCAGGGGTGGCATGGCTGGCAATTAAATTGCCCCATTAGACTATATTTTTCCACCGCTGGCCGATACGAATCACGAATCTCTGAACGCTGAATACCAGCTGGTTCAAGCTGGACGGGTTTGTTGTTGAAGCGGTAAATCAGGTTGCACTGAAGTACCGTTACAGTGTTCCGGTCCAATCAGCAGCTCGGCTGAGGGTTGAGAGAGTTCATGTTCCAACACTGCTTCAACATCACCGTCCTCACATTTCACATTTCAAATGCGGTCAGAAGAAGTCACAAGAGTTTTAAAACCTTCACCTGCATCATGTCCGCTCACATCATTGCTGTCAGCCCCGACACACACGCACACACACACACACACACTGAGCCTGCGTCCAAGCCTCATAGCATATTCAGCTACGTATAATCCACATGGGACACCAAACTGGGTTGGGAACCAAAAACAACTACAGTAATAATCCCATAATACATTTTACAAGGATAAACACACCGCAGCAAAACTGTAACTCCCTATAGGAATATTATAGATTATCATAGTGATACCACAGAAAATAAAAATGCCATAAAGTGAGTTAAGGTCAATACAAACTCACTATTGAGCAGGAGGAGTATTTTCGGAGATAGTGTGGTGAGTTTTCGGGAAGGCTAGACATTAGAAAAAGTGAAATGAACCGTGGGCGCGTGAACATGGCGGATCAGGTGCGTGACGTCAGATGTCAGGATGAAATGTGGTTTGGATTCAAGCCGTACAGGAAGATAAATTCACCTGCTGCTGCCGCTGCTGCTGCATCTGCAAACTTACAGAGTTATAAGGGCAGAAATGAAGGCTTTTATTTGAGGCTTTTATTTTCAACCTGATCATGTGCGCCGGGTTGCCAGATCGTGTGACGCTGGGGCAGAGATCCGCATATTAAGACACTAATCTGGTCTTGATCAATAATCATCATAACAGATGGAAAGCTGAGCCTGGACCCAGACTGTAGGAGAGAGGCAGACACGTCCTTTATCAGTCTGACTCCCACCAGCGGCCAGATATGGAATTACACTTGGTGTGTGTGTGTGTGTGTGTGTGTGTGTGTGTGTGTGTATCTAATATCCACCCATCTATCCATCCACCCAAACCAGTATCAGTCCATCCTTCCAATCCTTATTCCCATCTAAATTGCTTCTCATCCAGCATCCGTCCATCCATTGATCCTTTCATTGATCCATCCATCCCTCCATCCCTCCGCCCGCCCACACATCCCATCCATCTCTCCATCCATCATCCCTTCACCCATCACATTACATGCTTAATAAAATGTCAGTATTCTACCTTTGGCCCGCATTCATTTCAGTACAATTCATTACATCATATGCTAAACTTGTAGTCTTTAATGTGACTGAGACGATGTAAGAGGCAAATTTTAGATCAAAATAGACTTGGTGCGTGTCTATTTTTTTTTAAAGACCCACACTCTCATTTTCCCTGCATCAGAGCTATAATTTTAATGAACTGTTTTATTTCCCTTACTCATCATTCATGTATTTTTTATTGTCTGAGTTGAGTTTGGGTGTCGTCTGGTTTCTGTTTGTCGTCTTCATGTTTCTGGTTTTCTTTTGAGCTGAGACGTTTTCTGAAGCTCCTCCAGGTTTCTTTCTCACCCACAGTGTGGATTTCTCCTGTCTTTTTTCAGTTTGAATCATTTGTATGTGAAACTAAACTGAACTGAACTGAACTAAACTAGACACTAAACTAAACACTAAACTAAACACTAAACTAAACACTAAACTAGACACTAAACTAAACACTAAACTAAACACTAAACTAGACACTAAACTAGACACTAAACTAAACACTAAACTAAACACTAAACTAGACACTAAACTAAACACTAAACTAAACACTAAACTAGACACTAAACTAGACACTAAACTAAACACTAAACTAAACACTAAACTAGACACTAAACTAAACACTAAACTAAACTAAACACTAAACTAAACACTAAACTAGACACTAAACTAAACACTAAACTAAACTAAACACTAAACTAGACACTAAACTAAACACTAAACTAAACTAAACACTAAACTAAACACTAAACTAGACACTAAACTAAACACTAAACTAAACACTAAACTAAACTAAACACTAAACTAGACACTAAACTAGACACTAAACTAAACACTAAACTAAACTAAACACTAAACTAGACACTAAACTAAACACTAAACTAGACACTAAACTAAACACTAAACTAGACACTAAACTAAACACTAAACTAAACACTAAACTAAACTAAACATTAAACTAAACACTAAACTAGACACTAAACTAAACACTAAACTAAACACTAAACTAAACTAAACACTAAACTAAACACTAAACTAAACACTAAACTAAACACTGAACTAAACACTAAACTAAACACTAAACTAAACTAAACACTAAACTAAACACTAAACTAAACACTAAACTAAACACTGAACTAAACACTAAACTAAACACTAAACTAAACACTAAACACTAAACTAAACACTAAACTAGACACTAAACTAAACGCTAAACTAAACTAAACACTAAACTAAACACTAAACTAAACACTAAACTAAACACTGAACTAAACACTAAACTAAACACTAAACTAAACACTAAACACTAAACTAAACACTAAACTAGACACTAAACTTAACGCTAAACTAAACTAAACACTAAACTAAACACTAAACTAAACACTAAACTAAACACTAAACTAGACACTAAACTAAACGCTAAACTAAACTAAACACTAAACTAAACACTAAACTAAACACTAAACTAAACACTGAACTAAACACTAAACTAAACACTAAACTAAACTAAACACTGAACTAAATACTAAACTAAACACTAAACTAAACACTAAACACTAAACACTAAACTAAACACTAAACTAAACTAAACATCAAACTAAACACTGAACTAAACACTAAACTAAACACTAAACACTAAACACTAAACACTAAACTAAACACTAAACACTAAACTAAACACTAAACTAAACTAAACACTGAACTAAATACTAAACTAAACACTAAACTAAACACTGAACTAAATACTAAACTAAACACTAAACTAAATGAAACACTAAACTAAACACTGAACTAAACACTAAACACTAAACTAAACTAAACACTAAACTAAACACTAAACACTAAACACTAAACACTAAACTAAACACAAACACTAAACACTGAACTAAACACTAAACACTAAACACTAAACACTAAACTAAACTAAACACTAAACTAAACTAAACACTAAACACTAAACACTAAACTAAACACAAACACTAAACACTGAACTAAACACTAAACTAAACACTAAACAGTAAACACTAAACTACACACTAAACACTAAACTAAACACTAAACTAAACACTAAACTAAACTAAACACTGAACTAAACACTAAACACTAAACACTAAACACTAAACTAAACACTAAACACTAAACACGAAACACTGAACTAAACACTAAACTAAACACGAAACACTAAACTAAACACTAAACTAAACTAAACACTGAACTAAACACTAAACACTAAACTAAACACTAAACACTAAACTAAACACTAAACACGAAACACTGAACTAAACACTAAACTAAACACGAAACACTAAACTAAACACTCAACAAAACACTAAACACGAAACACTGAACTAAACACTAAACTAAACACTAAACTAAACTAAACACTAAACACTAAACACTAAACTAAACACTAAACACTAAACTAAACACTAAACACTAAACACTAAACTAAACACTAAACACTAAACACTAAAATCTAAACTAAACACTAAACACTAAAATCTAAACTAAACACTAAACACTAAACTAAACACTAAACACTAAACACTAAACACTAAACACTAAAATCTAAACTAAACACTAAACACTAAACTAAACACTAAACTAAACACGAAACACTGAACTAAACACTAAACTAAACACTAAACTAAACTAAACACTAAACACTAAATTAAACACTAAACACTAAAATCTAAACTAAACACTAAACACTAAAATCTAAACTAAACACTAAACACTAAACTAAACACTAAACACTAAACACTAAACACTAAAATCTAAACTAAACACTAAACACTAAACTAAACACTAAACTAAACACGAAACACTGAACTAAACACTAAACTAAACACTAAACACTAAATTAAACACTAAACACTAAACACTAAACTAAACACTAAACACTAAACACTAAACTAAACACTAAACACTAAACACTAAAATCTAAACTAAACACTAAACATTAAACTAAACACTAAACACTAAACACTAAACTAAACACTAAACACTAAACACTAAACTAAACACTAAACACTAAACACTAAACACTAAACTAAACACTAAACACTAAACACTAAACACTAAACACTAAACTAAACACTAAACACTAAACACTAAACACTAAACTAAACACCAAACACTAAAATCTAAACTAAACACTAAACACTAAACACTAAACACTAAACTAAACTAAACTAAACACTAAACACTAAAATCTAAACTAAACACTAAACACTAAACACTAAACTAAACTAAACTAAACTAAACTAAACTAAACACTAAACTAAACACTAAACACTGAACTAAACTGAAGGGTAAGAGAGAAATTTGAAGGAAATGTTTTCCTTCAGGCGCAGACCAACTTTTTATTAGTTTTTTCATAAACATACAAGTATACAAATTATACGCACATAAATACAAACAAAAAAAAAGGGGGGGGGGGGGGGCAAGGAGCCATCCCCTCGCCCACTCCGCCTCCCACCCCTATAATACAGTGTTGCTTATCTGCAATCGTGGAAGTTCATCTATTCATACACATATTAATATAACATTATCATAATTGTACACAAAACTAGGCATGTACACCCTCAGACTCGCCCTTCCTCGTATAAAAATATACACATAACTACAATCATATTTTACATAAAGGATATCACCAGGTCAGCAGCTCTTTTAATGGGCTCTAATGTTTCTCCTTTAGCATTATTTGCAGATGCAATTGATATTTCTAAGTCTAGTAGAAAATGAACGCTTGTCTCAGTGTACAGTATGTTGAAACTTTACATTTCATTTAGGCTTCAATATGGGTTTTTGAAGGCCGATGCTGATACTGATATTTTTGGATTGAAGCTGCTGATAGCTGATATTTTGTGCCGATATTCAACATCTTTACATTTGATCATTTTCATGCCAAAACATTACAAGGATTCAGTGTTTTCCCCTGAATTTTCTTCTTGTCAGGGTGGAAAAGCCTCTGAAACAGCATTTAGATCATCATGGAACACTAAAACTCTCCGCTGAAACCTATATTGAACTGTTATTTTCATATTGTTTCTATTGTACTCGACAATGCTAGCAGGCAAATGCCCAGGATCTGGCAAATTCACCTGTCAGCGTTCATCACTGAAGTCGTTTTCTGTGGAGGAGTGTCGATGTAAAAGAGTGCTTTAACAGCAGAGTGTTACAGGAAGAGTGCATTAACGGAGCAGAGTATCAGCAGAGAACAGGGAGGATGGAGAGAGACATGACAGGTGAGAAACGCTCAGAGCCGGACTTGAACCCACAATGCTGCAAGAAGACACACAACCTGAACACATCGTCTTCCTTACCGCTGTTCAGCTTCAGCAGATCAGAGGAGGGGACTCGAGTCACATGACTTGGACTCAGGTCACAGTTTTAATTGCTTGAGACTTGACTTGATGCATGAAGAGAAGACTTGAGACTTGACTTGACTTGGGTTCTGGTGACTTGGGACTCGACTCTGACTTGTGCTTTGATGACTCGAAAAGGTTTCTAAAGTCTTGACTTGAGATCTTGTGTTTGTGTAAATGACTCAGATTGAAAGTGATGAGATTTGTTCCAGCGGACGACTGAATTTAAATTGTTTTCTGAATTTGTATGGAATGATTGAATTTATTGAAGTTGAAACTGATTATAGAAATCAAACTCATGATGCTCTTACCAAGTTTTTATCCTATTAAAACCATATTGCATTGAAAAGTCCTAGATATTTAGTTTTCTTTAAGATATTAAATTGATAATGGACTCTTGATTTGTTCTGACTTGACTTGCTGTTCTACATTTAGACTTGAGACTTGACATCAATAACATGGACTTGACTTGGTAATCTACATTTAGACTTGGGACTTGACTTGAGATTTGTACCTGAAGACTTGAGACTGACTTGGGGCTGGAGCAGAGTTGACTTTGTCACACCTCTGGCTTAGATGAATTAGACAGAAATGTATTTGATTTCCATCTGTATGTGTGAGGGGGATGGAAAGTATTTTTATTGGCACAGAGCCCCATGTACTATGGATACTGTAAATTTTTATTCCAGCATATCATTTTTATTTTCAAGGCATTCCTGCTTTACTAGACCTGATGCAATGGAACGTGACATTAAAGCTGCAACTTTGCACATTGGCGGCTCCAAATGGCAGCAAGTGGTAGAGAAATCTGACCTTCAACACCCAGAAATCCTGTTCAGTGAGGTCAGTAAACGTCACACAGCTCGCTCATGTTTACCAAGCGGCCGGTCTGTGATGCTTTATACCAAAGAAACCAAAGAGACGAGAGGGGAGAAGATCTAACGCTGCTGAGTCCAGCTTTCTCTGCTGCTGTTTAGGAGACAGATTGGCTTTCACTGATTCGTCACTTCCGGTGTGCAGCAGCGACCTGAGGGCTTCGCTCAGATCAAGATCAGCAGTCCTCCCTTGATGTCTTCCCTCCAGTGAGCCCTCTAGTGACGAAACGTCTGACGTACAACAAGGAAACCCTCCTGCCACTCAGCGAGGGAAGACAGGCGAGGGATCAACACAAGTCACAACTGAACAGCCTCGCTGCTTCATACAGGAAGGAAGTCCGATACATTTACTCTGAGAAACAAGGAGCGAGAAGTTTTACTCTCAAACCAAATAAAACTGCTGAATTTGTTTAGTCTACGGCTCAATAAAGACTTTTTGAGGATATTGGGTTATTGAAATTCTTAAAGGCTGCATCTTTTGACAACCTGTCCACTTTTGAACGGTGCAGCATTATGAAAAATGTAAATGCAGAATCTCTAAACTCTAAGCTCCCCAATCAGCTTACATTTACAGGATACGCACAATTGGAATTTGTAGAAGGGAGGAGAAACGAGGGAACAAGGGAGAATAAATGCTCCCTTGCAGAGGTGGGGACTCGAGTCACATGACTTGGATTCGAGTCAGACTGGAATCACAATTTGAACTGCTAGAGACTTGACTTGACTTGGGTTCTGGTGACTTGGGACTCGACTTTGAATTCAGACGACTGAATCTAAATTCTGTTTTCTGAATTTGTATGGAATGATTGAATTTATTGAAGTTGAAACTGATTATAGAAATCAAACTCATGATGCTCTTACCAAGTTTTTATCCTATTAAAACCATATTGCATTGAAAAGTCCTAGATATTTAGCTGACTTGCTGACTTGAGATTTGTGCCTCAAGACTTGAGACTGACTTGGGATTCGAGCGAAGTTGACTTGGTCTCACCTCTGCTGCCTTGTTTAACAGAAGTTGGAACAGAATTCCACTGTTTGTCAGCCATTTTTCATCCTGGCATTTTGGGGATTCCCCCCCCCTCGACTCAAGGGGAGAAAACAACATCCAGAAGAAAGGGTGAATCTACAGCGTCTCGATTAGTGGGGTTGGGTCGCTCTTCTTGGGATTTAGGCTGGTAAGACGGGTGGATTTTTAAATAAAAGTCTCACCTAGTGCCGCTTTAAACACAGGATGGAGAGGAAGTGATTTGCAACAGCAGCCGTTTGCAGGATTCAAACCCGTGTCCCACATCCCACCTGAGCAAAACCTGAAGTCTGAATGATGAATGACCATGAGACAGAGGAACCGATATGGAAACATATGTACACATTTTATTCGGGGTAGAGACACGGCCTCAGGGTGGGCGGTGTCAGGCTGCAGGGTCAACAGAAACATCCGCATCACTCTTTCATACACACTTCTATCTGCAGGAAGGCAAACACACACAGAGCCAGATGTCCGTCAGGCAGATCAGAGGAAGGCGATCGGACATGCGGACGTTCTGGAGGCGATGTAGGGGAACAGTCTTGCCTTCGGGGGGGGATAGGGATTGGCAATTTAGTCAGAAATCCATGAGGGTAAGACTATATCAGAGAAGACAAAGATGAAGAGATGCTGACGTTCTCGCATTTGCTCTGAAAATCGCCTTGAAAGTTTGGAGCTCTGAGCTGGAATCATCTTTGGCTTTCAGATCCGTCTCTGAACGGGACGGCGGTGATAATCACTCAGCCCTCCTGCTCTGAGAGACAGAGGCTTTATATCCTCGTTGTTTAAAGCGTAACTCCGACCATCATCAACCTGGACCCGATGTTCCTTCATCTCTTTCCATCATACCGATCGGTTCTGCCAGAATCTGATCAGCCGCTTCACTATAGAGCTGCTCGCGTCTTGCTTGCCATGGTGCGGCTCGTCAGTCCAGTCCCAACAGGTCAATGGACGCTCGAAAAATCAACCATGAAAGCACCCAAAGCATGACTTTTTCCAACATGTTGACTGCTCAATCTGTAATGAGACATGTTGGTAAAAAGATGAAGTGAAAAAGATTGCCTTTCTCGTACAGTTTTGTTTCTGCCTTGGCCGTTGCTTTAGCACTTCCTTGTTTACTCTCTGTCTCACCGCTCAATAGGGTACAATGAGATTTCTTGTGTGCCTCCGCTGTGTAAAGCAGTGCAAAATAAACAGTGAAAATTAAATACTCGTAGTGTAAACATCAATACGGACATATGGACGCAAGACATGCTGTGGTTGTTTTTGTGGTTGATTTCTGGAGCGTCCATTGGCCTGTTAGGATTGAAGAAGCTCTGTAGTGAAACAACTGCTGCGATTTTGGATTTAAGACAAACAGGAACCAGGTTGAAAGTAGCCGGTGTTATGGTTCAAAGAAAGGGGAGCGCTGAACTTTAGGAAAAAAGGAAAAATGTCTACCACACAGGATATAATTGGGATGTGCATTCTCTTCTAATTTATGGATGAACTGAGCATTGAACTTTAAAGCAGCTATCTTTGAGGTACTGATTATCATCATGGACGTGCTGCTGCTGTTTACCCCAAGGATATTAGTCAGGTATTAACACCCAACACACACACACACACACACACACACACACACACACACATAAAACTCCCACGTCTGCATCCCATTACAAAAAACAGACAACGATATTTTCCTGCAAACGACACTGAATGCGGGAATCTGTTGTTTTTGCCTGTTGGGTTCGCAGGAGTCTTGTTCTTTGCGTTAAGTATTGTTGTGATTTACAAAGAATCAAGACAGGTAGGAAACTTCAATTAAACGACAAAACTGATTGGTGAGATCTAAGCAACTTAACCCACTCCTACGGTGGCAAAAAAATAAAATAAAAATAAAGCAACAAAACATTAGCAGTCATCAACCCACCGATGACACTCTATAACTATATATATATTTGCATATGTACAGACCAGAAAATATAATCAGCAACTCTGTGGAGGAAGGCAAAAGGAACATTTCTTCTTCATTCATTAAAAGATTGGTGACGTTTTACGTCGCAGTGACCTCATTCCAGTGTGTTCACCTGTGGAAAAGTATTTTAAAGTACACAAAAATACTGTGCAAGGACTGAAATCTCTCTGTTACAGAATGTATTTTGAAGGAGTGCAAACGATTACATCTGTACACTTTTGTAGTGATATTGTCATGTGATTTGTTCATTCGGTATCTTACACTGTATTAATGTGTGCAGTATGTAGACCTATCACTGAATAGGTGTCTCAACAAGCTGCTAACCGTAATTCATCTCATCAGTCTGGTGTCAGTGGAGAGTTTTAGTGTCCCATGATGCTCTAAATGCTGCTTCAGAGGCTTTTTCCACCCTGATGAGAATACAACTCTGATACACAGATGAATACACTGAAATAAAGCCACTGTACAGTAACGTTTTACCAAAACAACATGAGTGGGCTAAGCATTTGCTTGGTCCAAGAAAAAATAAAATAAAATACAAACAGTGATGGAAAAACCCCTCCTCACATTCTTTCAAACGCACCCAGACTGCAAACAGCACATCGTAGATCTACACACACGTACACACGAGCTAGGTTTACAAACACATGAGCACACACACACACACACACACACACACACACGTATATATGTCATATCATATCATGTCATGTCCACGCTCACAGAAGCTGGAGGAAGGTGGAGGAAGGCACGAGCCAGGAGGGCTTCAGGAGTCGCTGCAGCGGGAGAAGAGCGGCGAGCGACCGCCTCCTTCCAGCCAGAAGCTTGTGTTCAGCGATGGGATCAGCGACGAATGGACGGGGCTGTCAAGTATTACAGAGTTTCCTTGGATTTGTGCTGCGTATCCAGCCTGACGCGGGGGCCTGGAGCCTGGAGCCTGGAGCCTGGAGCCTGGAGCCTGGAGCCTGGAGCCTGGAGCATGGAGCCTGGAGCCTGGAGCCTGGAGCATGGAGCCTGGAGCCTGGGGCCTGGAGCCTGGAGCCGGGAGCCGGGAGCCGGGAGCCGGGAGCCTGGGGCCTGGGGCCTGGGGCCTGGGGCCTGGAGCCTGGAGCCGCGGTCTGGACAGGATCCACATGTCAACAATGAGCTGCAGGTTCTTGAGGCGGTGAGGAACGGTGTTTCAGACGGCTGAGGAAGGTCCGATGAATTCTTCCTCCTGTAGATGACAACGAGCCTGGCGAAGAATCTGAGTTGTTCCTCTGTGTGTGTCTGGTGTGTGTGTGTGTCTGGTGTGTGTGTGTGTCTCGCTGTGTTACTGCTGGCCAGGATTGGTGTGACCTGTGATGTCATCACTGCAGCTGGACTCTGTACGCACAGATGAGAAGCTTCACCTGAGGAAAGATAAAAAAAAATAATCAGTCAGCACAGTGTTTAAGTGATAATCCATTTTCATGTAAATAAATGTCTGTTCTGCTCTTCTCTCTCTGCCTGCTCTGACAACAGTGATTCAGCCTATATCCAGTTGATGAAGCTTCTCCACTGTCTGTTCTAAACAGCCGGTGTCTGGTCGCTCTTTCCTGGGAAAAATCCTCTGCCGCACAGGAAGTGATGCATTTTAAGTTTCCGGTTTGTTTGGAATCAACAGAAGAAGAAGAACTGGGTAGTTAGCATGAGCAGCGATAGCCGCCATGGCTGAACAGACAGAGAGAAGAGAAACTCAAACTGCATCAAAACCTAAGCTCTGCCCACACTGTTTGATTGACAGGTGATCTGTGGGAAGTGAGGTACAGAAACACCACAGTGAGGCTGGAATTCATTTCAATGTAATAAAAGCAGAACAAGACATCTCGCTCTTCATGGAGTGCAGTTGTTTGTCTGATGTATTCTGGGTATATTAGTCTTCTTTAAAGTCAAACAAGGCAGAGAGCCGCTGCCTTAACACAGCTCCTAACGAGGAGACTCCTCTACAGAGGCTGTCTTGGTACAGCGTGGCTCAAAGTACATTTTAGGATCCACTCAAAACCTCTGTCCTCAGCTCTAATTTCTTTTCAGGCCTTATCTTTTTCTAGCACTTCTCTCTCAATGCAGAGTCGCAGGAATGCTGTCAGGGCGCCGTGGCTCTGACCTTTGACCTCCTTGTTACTGATTGCTTGGAGAATTTTAGGCTTTTAAACTACTTTCTTCTAACTACTATTCTTCTGAGGTTGTGATCAGACAGGAGTCTTTTCTCTGATGCAAAGCTCAGCTGTGAGCGTCGGAGACCAAGAGCTCAAATGGCGAAAGGAGAGTTACATCATTCTTGTTGCTATGCAACACAAACTTCGACAACCTGCAAGCTATCTAATTAGAGTTAGCTAGCCAGCCCGAAGTAAAACAGGGGATAACATTGTTGAAAATAAAATGAGCAAGAGAAAGTTAGCGACGTGCTTGCTGCTGAAGCAGAGGACGAGGAGTCCACTCTGAAACAGGATGAAGGTTCATGACTTCCTGCCGGGGAACAGAGCGGCGACGGTTTGATCATCTCGTCCAAGAGCTGCGGCGAGTTTCAAGTTTCCACATCGAGAGCAGAGCGGTTCAACCGGCTGGGTCGGCACATACTGACGCTGACATGAAGCACGGCGCAGCTGAAGTTCAGACATGTTCAACTATGTGCAACCAACAAACGCACCCCGTCCAAAACCTGAGCTGTATGGTTTCTAGGGAGACGCGCCTGCCGCAACCAAACCACTGAAGTGTTCAAAAAGTGTGTTAAAAGACGGGTCCAATGTGATCACAAAACACTGATACTAGTGTCAGCTAAATGTCTACAACGTCAAAAAATGTAAAGTTCTGTTTGTTGCACTGATTGAGAACGGAATGTCTTACTTCCTCAGCTTGATTCTTAAATTGGCTGCAGAGGTTTGTGTGTCTTGTTTGCAATTGTGTGTGTGTGTGTGTGTGTGTGTGTCACCTTGGCTGTCGGTGCCTCTGCCAGACGGATGAAGAGTCTGTTGATGCCTGGAACTGGGCTGAAGGAGTAGATGAAATGACTATCCTGAAAGTTCAAAGACATGAAAGAAGAGGACAGAAAGAATGAGGAAAAACAACAGCACAGACTATAGACTCTCCATATGAAAGATTAATGTGTTGGTGCTTTGCACGAATGATAAACCCTGACAACTAGAGAGAGGCAAAAAAGAAATACAAACTCTGCGAGTGAGACAAAGAAACCCTGAGGGGCTTATTAAAGCATCTCACCCCGAAAGAGAGGAAGAGAAAAGACGACAAACACAGACGGCAATGACTCAGCAGACAACAAAACTCAGAAATAACAAGTAACAGAATTAAAATACATAAGAATAACCTGGATGCAGATGATGATAATGATATAATAGGGGAAGAGGGAGTGAGTGTGTGTGTGTGTGTGTGTGTGTGTGTGTGTGTATTCAAAGAGACACCAGGATAAAGAAAATCTTGAAGCAGTTTGGCTCATTAGACAGGTTCATTAAAAAACACTTTTAATGCATTTTGTGGAAAGATATGACCTTAATATTTAAAAAACAAAGATGATTACCTCCTCGAAAATGTCAATATTTTGTAAGATAGTTAACGATTCATTAATAATTAATGAATAATAATGAATAATTTACTTTCAGCTTTCATTTTGTCATTGGACCCGTCTTGTTTTTAACTTCTATCGGGGGAAAGTTGACCGAGCACCAGGGAATAATCTGCCAAATATCTCATATGAATCTTTGTTTAAAAGTAAGATGAAAGCTCACCTAATCATGCAATATCTTCTCAAATAATCTACATACTTTTCCCCTGTTTTCTGTTGCTATCATTATTAGTCATACTATTACACTTTTATATAGCCTTGTATTGAACTATATTGTGTTTTAGATATTGTGTTTAAATTTATTATGATGGTTTTAATGTTCCCACCAGTATAACCACAGTCTTCTTCTGCGGGACGTCCTGCCTGAGCAACTTAGAAAGTCACTTCTTGAAATGTACTTTTATGAAACTTACTTTTATGCAATTGTTTTTTGATCATTCCCACTTTTAATCTTGTGTTTCATATGTTTTCTTTTATTTTACATATGTGTTTTTCTTTTAATGATTTGTTTGCGCGTCTTATTTTTTATCTCCTCATTCTGTATTTTGCTATTCATGTTTCTTTATTTCTTCTTCTAAAGCACTTAGTAAACTCTGCTTTTAGATTAGTACTTCATAAATAAAGTGTATTAGTAGTAGTAGTAGCAGAGCTTACTAAGTGCTTTACAAGAAGGAAGACAAAACAAAAATGACTACTGCTGCTGCAGCTCTACTTCCCCTGGACAGACTTTCCCGGCCGATCCAGGGATTCAAACCGAGCAGCTTCCAGACCGGTGGGATATTTTTCAAACGGTGGCTACTTCGTTTTGAAACCCTTCATGTTTGGTGATTTTGTGAAAGAACCAACCAGGAAGATGGGGAGCTGGAACTTGTCGTTGAGCACCACAGCGTGAACGCTGCAGGGGCCACAGAGCCGTGCTGTGATCTCACTCAGGAAGTTAGCGTGGAAGATGAAGAGGAGGATGCCCGAGCCTGGGGGTGGGGGGGGTGGGGGGGGGAGTAAGGAAGTAACAAGGGGTAAAGCTTTGTTATTTTCATGGAGGTTCATTGGAGAATTCGCTATGTGCAAATAATGTCTATATACACAGTAACTGGGCAAGAAACAGAGAGCAGCCGAGTCAGCTTGTTGTGGTGTGGCTGTAGATCCATTCAGTAACGTTCTCAGTAAAAGTGAATAGTGTGATAAGGTGGATTTGGTTACTGTGACACAGTAAACTGTCTTGTCTTTAGCCCTAGTCTCTACTCCAAAACACTCTGAGTTGTAGCTTGAGAAGAGTCAGCTCAGTTAACCTGAACAAACTGTTAGCTAGCTAACTAGCCAGCAAACACACTGATGTTAATGTGAACATGCTAACGCTAGCTGCTACTACAGTAGATACATTAGCTAGTGTGCTAATCAGATGTGTTCTCAGCCACTGACACCCAAGAGCTGAGGAGAGTCTGTGTGTGTGTGTATGTGTGTGTGTGTGTGTGTGTGTGTGCGTTACCCTCTGGCTGTATCTGGGACTTGTAGGTGAACTCCATGGAGAAGTCGGGTCCCTCACAGAGCCGGTGGCAGGCCAGAGGGAAGACGGGCTCCAGCAGGACCAGGCGGGACTCGAAGTACGCCCGGATGGTGTCCTCCGCCACGCTGGACAGCCTGACAGAGAGAGAGAACGACCGTTTGAATGAGTGTGTGAGCAAGAAATCTGCCATGGATAGATAGACAAGACCACACACACACACCTAAAAATAGACACATTGAGAGGAAATGAACTCTGATTCAATGGATCCAAGTGCATCCAGTGAATATCAGTCTGTCAATGCTGTAATGCAGTGATGAGATGCTTCATTCCTTTTGTTTTGAGTTTTGTCAAAATCCAAGATGTCGCATGTGACTCTCGGGCGGAGACCGATCCACAGTCGATCATCATGGAGGACAAAAAAGGAGGGAATAGATCAGGGAGGACAAATCTTTCTTTTTACTGTCACCCCTCCAGCACTCACGTGTTGGTGTGGTCCTTGATGAGGTCGTACACCGTCGGGTTGCTGCTGACCTTGGCGAAGTACTCGGCCGTGTTCTTGTGTTTGGACAGGATGTTGCAGTCGCCGCCGTACTCCAGCAGGAGGCGCACCACGTCGGCGTTCCCCCTCTTACAGGCCTGCACACCATGGAAAAGTCTCAAAACGGTAACATCACTCTCTAGGCTTGGGCCGATATTCGATACAGAATATTGCAATTTCTGGAAAATATTGGGATATTCTGTATCGAATATCAGAATTATTAAACCCTTTACAGTGTTTTATTTTGTGTCTTGAGGTCCATTCAAAGCTGTGTGTGTGGTGTCATGCACCAAAAAGAAATACATGATTACTTTATTTCTAAAATGGGATATATACATTTTGGAGCATTGTTGCAAAAGAGCATGTGTGTTCAGCCAACTTCACCTGGATAAATTAAAGTTTAAAAAATGGTTTAAGGGATTTTTTGGATTCTTTCTTGGGGCATTGAATGAAGGACTTACACCAACCACAACACTATTATTTCAGGGTATTTTTTTTTTACTTTTATTGATTTGTGTACTGCCCTTCTCAATGCTTATTATTTCTTTTTTAACACCCTGATCCTTACATTCCTATCTACTGTTTGTTTATAATGTTGGTGATTTGGGGAAAGCTCACTGGCTGTAAATCACGCTGGATTAGAGCGCCAGCTAAATGCCTAAAATGTAAATGTACTTTTCCCATCGCTTCACGTCTCTCTTCATGTTTATATTATTTAAATCCGTACCTTCATCAGCGCCGTCTCCCCGCTGAGCGTCTGAGCGTTGACGTAGGATCCCGCCTCCAGCAGGATCGCCACAGTTGTCAAGAAATTCTGACAGAGGATGAAAATAAAAAACATAGGAGGTGGTGAGCGTTTGCATTTGAGTCGGTCTGTCTACGGAGGTGCTTTGCCAACCTCATGGTAGAGCTGCACTGTTGTGGCTAAAATAATAAAAGCCGATTATTTTGCTAGATACTATAATTATGAATGGTAGGTTTGATGATTTCAGGAACAAAATGATCCACATTTACAGCACTTTAGACATAAAGTGTTTTCATCTACAGTGGGCAAATGAAATAAGATGTACGATTATTAATTGCAGATACACTGCAAAAAATGACAAGCTGTCCAATGATTTTAACTTGTTTCCAGACCTATCAAGCTTATTTCATGATATTTTCAGTCAAATGATCTCACTGCACTGGCAGATAATCTTGCTGGTTTCAATTAAAGTCGCTTGATTCATGCCAATATGACTTCTTTGAAGAAATCACCATAAAACGACGAAGAAAATCTTGAAACAAGAAACTTTCTCCAAGACATTTAAATGTCCAGAAACAAGTTACATTCTCCTGGAAAAAAGTAAAAAATAAAGTAAGTAAGATAAAGTAAGTGAAATAAACTTGATAAGTCTGGAAGTTTGTCAGTTTTTTCATATTTATACACAAATAACTGCAGCCCAGTGTTATGGTCTAAAACTGCATGCAAATAATTCTATGGTACACACACAGTTTTCACTACGTTTGCCCTTTTTACCGCTCACTGATTCCTAAAACTCAAAGAACAAACTGTTCCCAGGGGAGGGAAGTAGCTTTGTTGATCATTTACAGTTCATCCTACAACTCGGCGTCCAATATCACTATTCTACCACACATCTTGGTTTTTATAATGGGACCTCGAAAAGGTGCTGAGTTACCTAAACTTACCAGCCACACCTAAATGTCCCCCTAACACTTGTGTTGTGTCTGGAGCTCATCCCCCGTCCTGTTACCTTCTCAGCGGCGTGCATCAGGGCCGTGGTGCCGTTCTTCTGCCGTCCGTTCACCCTCACTCCCTTCTTTATCAGCAGCCTGAGGATGTCGTCCTGCCCCCCCGCTGCTGCCAGCATGCTCAGGGACATCCCACTGGAGTCCTGAGGGCAAACACACACACACACACACACACACACACACACACACACACACACAGAGCGACAGTGTTACAGCTACAGCAGGGGACAAATGAACAGCTTTTCACTGAGCTGCTGTGGATTGGCGATTCGCTTGTGAACTCCCATTACCTTTACTTCCTGGAAAACAGTGTATCTTTAATGGTGACCTCATGCTGAACCAGGAGGCGTAAATAAAAATTCAAACCAAATAAATACACACAGGGGTTACAGACCGACACAGGCTGATAATGTATAATACTGTATATACTGTTCATTTGTTATTTTAATGTGAAAAAATTGCATATTGTAGCTTTAAGAGTATTTGTTGCGTTGCTTTACTGTATTGAACTGCAACAGCGATGCCCTCTGCACTATAACACCGTATTAAAGGTTCTGATTTCCATTTTCACAGAGTGATGACTCACTGCTGCAGATTCATTTCAAAGGCATCGGACTATTAATGGTTATCTGCAGGCAAAAATTTTGGCCCGGCACAATTTATATGGCTTCAGCTAAACCAATTTAAATTGAATTGGAAACTGAATGTATTCTGCTTAAACCATTTTGAGACGGAGTTTGATGTATTTATGTGGGAGTATGTGAGTGTCTGTGAGGCAGCGAGGAGAGATGGAGGAAAATGGAGTATGCTGAGGAGTTTACAATTTGTCATACGGATATTTAGTGTTGTTTACAGTTTTTATTGCTTGACTAAAAACAACCTGACACAAAAAAAGATTTACGCTGCCATCTGCAGGATTATTACTGATAGCATGGTTACCAGTGCAGTGTATGCAGCTTGTATACAGCATATTACAAAAAAGGCCTAAGGAACAGTCCTTGCACATTCATTTTTTGTAAATATATTGTATTTGTTAGTAGAAGTAATGAACTATTTTAGCATTTTGTTGGCAACCAATCTATTAAGTGCAAAGGATTTAACAGTGGCCTTGAGTGCATAAGTGGCTGCTTTCTGATCGCAGATTGAACCCACACCAATAAGATATTTAAGTCCCCTAATGTGTCTGCCAGATGACACACACTGATATAGTTGATACATACCAACACCTGACCTCTTTTACCCTCAGCAGGCATTACATTACGTTATACAGTATATATGTGCTGGCATGCTAAAGCCTGGTAAATTAAACTGGTAACCATGACCTTATATCATCCAACAAGTATTGGTGTGTGACAAGTGCTACATGGGGGAAATTATAAATGTAACCTGCGGCGTAATTTCCAGCCACGTTAACCCGGAATTACATTTTTAAGTTTTAAGCACAGCAGGAAAGTACCAACTGTGTAAAAAACACAGTGTGACTAACAGCATGCAAACCAAAGGCTCATGATAAATGGAAATGATAATAATGCAGGTTAAAAACCAAGTGCACCCGCCTTCTTCCACCTGTAGGAGTGAATAAAACTCACGTATGAAACAACTCATTGTCTTCTGAATCTTCCTCCATCTCCTCCTCCTCAAAAGCTCCACTGTCAAGTCAATGGTTGTATAAGAAGACCAGGGCAGACAGTTTGTTGACGTGTGGTTTGATTGGACCATATTATGTGGAAAAAATGCCACGATTGGCCAAAATTTCAAGTGCTCTGTTGAGGGGGGGGGGGAATACGGTTATTTTGCAAAATTGCAAGTTCTCACAAATTGGTTGAATTTGAATGAATTAGACCATTTACATTCACACTACCATTCAAAAGTTTGGACACCTGACTGAATGTTCTATGTTTTTCATTCTCTTAAAGCCACTTTGATCTAAAGGCTTCTGCTTAAATGCTTGAAATGTGTTTCTTAGACAAATATAAATAGTGAAGTTGATTCTATGTATGAATTTCTTTCCAAAGCCTTTGCCTTTCCATCAAGGCAAAGGGCGGCTACTTTAAAGAATCTGAAATATAAGATAGTTTTGATTTGTTTAACACTTTTTTGGTCTCTGCATAATTCCATTTGTGTTATTTCATAGTTTTGATGTCTTCACTGTTATTCTAAAATGTGGAAAATAGTAAAAATAAAGAAAAATGTGGTGTGTCCAAACATTTGACTAGTACTGTAGCTGTAACATTACTGTATGTATCAACAGCCATGTCTGTTTCAAATGCATCTTATTTTCCAACCCAGTTCTTATATATGTAGACATTATTTGTGCATGGCTAGTTGATCTTTCTTGTGCTAATGCACTGTTCGCTTGGTGTGTCAACAAGTCCAAGTCACACAAACTAAGAAACACTGCTGTTGATGGCAGTAAAGGTAATATTTCTTAAAGGAATAGTCTACTCACCCCCATGCCAGTAGAAAATCAGCTTTCTCCAAAACAACTGAAGTTGCTGGTGAACTGTCTTCAGAGTTCAAAAAAAAACGGAAAATAACCATAAAATGGCTCCATGCAGCTCTGGATACAAAATCTTGCGCTTTTATTTTGAAGGCTACAGGGCCAAACCGGAAGTCTTGTTTCTGGTAATTCGAGCTAGTCTTACCTATTGGGCCGGGGGGCGGCAAACTTGACATTTTTTGAAAACAGCTAGAGTGGCGATTTCAGCTAAATAATGGTGTAAATGTCGGTCTTTTCAAGTCACTTTGGGATCTTTTGACTTCAAGAGACTTGGATTATGCTGTGAGAGCTGCATGGAGCCATTTTATGGTTATTTTCCGTTATTTTTTGAACGCTGAAGACAGGTCTCCTGCAACTTCAGTTCTTTTGGAGAACGCTGCAATGTACGTCTTCCGGGGATCTCCAGGACTGTTGTATGGACTAACAAACTTTACCCGATTTTCTACTGACATGGGGGTGAGTAGATAAAGAGTGAATTTTCATTTTTGGGGGAACTATTCCTCTAAGACTTACATACTGTATTGCAATTTAATTCAAATGTTTGTATGTTTGTGGGATTAGGATTAAACTAGTGCAGTGCCCGTTCACAAAAAAAAAACACACAATAGGAGTAGGCTATCAGTCGCTTGCTTTGAGCCCCGCTGCTGCACAGAGCGCTGTTTGCTTGTTTATTCAAAGTTTATTAATATTGAACATGTTGCATGTCCAATCCGACACTGCACGTCCTTGGGTCCCCAGCAATACACCCGCCAAGTGTGAAGTAGATCGGACGAACGGTTCTCAAGATATGCGAAGGACACACAGACAGAGATTCCTTGCTTTATAGTACGACTAGTGCAGTGCCTGTTCAAAACGTGCCTGTCCGGAACGGGCCGATTGCTGCTTGCAGCTTTCTCGAGAACCGCTCGTGCCCGTACCGCTTGTGCCCATAGTGCAGCTTTCTCGAGAACCGCGCGTGCCCGTACCGCTTGAGCCCCGCTGCGGCACAGAGCGCTGTCCGCTTGTTTATTCAAAGTTTAGTAATACTGAACGTGTCGCGTGTCCAAATTGCACCAAATCCGACACTGCACGTCCTTGGGTCCCCAGCAATACACCCGCCAAGTGTGAAGTCGATCGGAAGAACAGTTCTCGAGATATGCGAAGGACACACACACACACTCACTCACAGACAGAGATTCCTCGCTTTATAGTTAGATGAGATGCAAAGTTAAACCTTCAACTATGCAAAATAGACCAACACATACCCACCCACTATTGATGTGCGGGTCAGGTTTTTTTCAACCCACGACCGTCCAATTCGATACACACACACACATATCCGAACCTGCTCAACCCATTTTCATACACGTGAAAACAACAACCCGAAACCGATCCGCAACCCAAAAAAAAAAAAAAAGATTCAGGAGGCCAGGTAATTTTCCAAAGACTCGTGTAACTAAGGTAGCCTAATACTTAATGCTGCACTGTGCAGTGTGCGCAGAATATAATGTATGGATGGCAGGATAAACCAGCTGGAGATTGGAGAAGTTTATTCCGTTAATTAAATTTAAAAATGTATTGAAATGTAGTCTATAATTACATTGTGTGTGTACTGTGTGTGTAGCCCATTTGACCCGCACCCGCCCAACCTGTCCTCAATATCATCTTCAGTCGACCCTAACCCGTCCCACCCGCAGATAGACCTGCGGGACCCGCGGGTTTCGGATTGACCCGTCCATCACTACCACCCACCCACAGCTCAACAGTGTTTGAGATGTCTGTCTCATAAAAAGCTTTAAAAGTTTAAGCCAAGAAGCATTTTATTGTCCAAGCAGAAGTTATAGGTTCCATACAATATATGATGAGAAGCATTAACTGAAGGCAACATGATTACAACAGGATGAAGAACGACACACACTGTGTGCTTATACAAGAGCAATGAAAATAAGCTATCTACTATACAGAAAAAAAATCTGTACTTTGCAACACCCAACAGCAATGATGAATTGAATTGAATGATCATATATTATTTGTAAACCTTGAACAAATTATTTTTCCTCGCACAACTGCTTCAGGAACATTATCCTGCCTACTGTACATACTGTAACACAGAGATAAAAGGAGAGGTTCAGTTGTGACACCAACAAAACTAGGCTACACAAGGAAATGCTGCGGACCTGGGCTGTGCTGTGTGACAATGCCATTTATTAGTAACAAATGCCGCTATTAGGCCAGTAATTGGTAATAAAAAAGGTGACAAGGAGTCCCCTTTGGTAGTGTACGTGCTGATTAAATACAACATGAATCCTGAAATAAAAACAAAAAAATCAAGACTACTCTCCATATTTGAAGTTAATATAAAAGGTGATGAAACTAAGTATATTCTTCATTTGGCTTACATCTTGTCCCCAGGGAAGGAAATTAACCTTTTCATCCGCCGGCCAACAGTGACTGGTAGATTCTAAAATTCACCAACCACTTGCACCATTTCACCAGCCAGAAAGACAGTTGAGGTGATTGATGTTTTTATCTAAAACCATTGTAGCTTTTTTAATCTCATCAGCAAAAAAATTATATAAAATCTTCTGTTTTTAATCATTGTATTTACTACATTTTTTAAATTATCATTCCACTTCTATGATATACTGCCAAAACAGAAAAAACTCCTGGAAATGAGGGTTTACCTGCCAAGGTGGCTGGTAGAGTTGACGACCAAAACAGCGGCTGACAAAATTTACTCGAAGCTGGCTGGTGGTTACCCTGCTTGTCACGTGAAATCAACATTTAAAAAAACAAGTGGTAAATGGTCAACAAAATAAGGCAACCTAATTTAGCGACTATGCAGGCCCTTTCGCAATTGAATGGCACTAATTATGTTGTGGGCGTCACCAACATCCAGATGATTAAAGTTAAAAACAAAGTAATAAAAATGAGACCAGTGTTGCGTATTTTCCCCCAAAGAGAATAGTACAGAAAATTACAATAAATGGCTTAGATCTTCTAAACAGTTGCTGTATAGTGATACAAAAATAAAACCAAACTTTTTTGCAGCTCGTTACTACACATGAAAAACATTAAAATGAGGAATTTGAACAGTTATCAACAAGATCCTCAAAGAAAAAGCAATTTTTTAATGTTTCAGTGAGAGGTATAACACATGGAGCTCCTAATTCTCTAACATCAGCCAAGAACGTATGCCATTACTGCTGCAGACTATTAGGGGCCATCTACAATGTAGGCTACTGGCTAAAGCAGGAATATAGTACACTTGGGCCAGACATTTAGGAATCAAGGAAAGCAGTCTACTACAACTATCATTTTGGAGGGAGTGGCTGCAAGGGTTTGCTGGTCTGTATTTTTTCCATTTGTGTTTTGATAGTCAAAATACATAAAAATGCTACACAAACAGTATAGGCAGAATTCCACAAAGTTTTTGACACAGCTAGACAGGTGTCCAATTAGTGAATGAGAGAACAGTAGAAATTCCTCTGAAAATGTACAGCCAATGGGGGCACCTTTGCTCAGTACAGTGCTGGAAACACGTTTTCATCCACTGGCCACAGTGGCTAGGGCGTCCAAAACAATTCAGCAGCCACTTTGACCTGCCAATATGTGCTTTAGATTGTGAAAGCCTAGTTGGATACCTGCCACAGTGGCTGGTAGAGAGCACAATCCTTACCAGCCATAGACACAATTAACTAGCAGTTGGCTGGTTGCAATTCCCACCCTGGCAAAATGAGGTTTAAGTTTACTACATAATCACAAATCTAGATCAGAACCCTTCCTAGAAAGTATCTGCCATGATTTAACAAATTGACTGTTACATAAATGCAATCTAACCATATTTAACATAAATATCTAACTGCCTTTTTTCTGAGCCAAACGAACGTCCTTGGTTCCACCCATTTTGTTTTGTGTATATTCATGCAACAGTACACCAATAGCTTGGTCCAATGGACTTCAGTTCTGATTCCTTCAGGACCTTTACAAATGTGTGACTTACAGAACGACAGAGCAGTCCTCAAGACCTCAAGCCAAGGATCCATATGGCTGTCCAGATGGGAAGGTTCATTGATATATTTCACAATTCACATCTGCTGAATTTGTAAGCCCCATACATTTCAAGGTTTCCGCAGCTTCCTCTGACTTTTTGCCAGCCAATGAGTGTTTCCTACCATGTTCATGAAAAGTATTTACAGAGACAGATAAACAGGAGCGTCCCACTCGGTGCTTGAATTGTTAATCTCTGGATCCTGTCCTCCACTGCGTTTGGGTGTGAGTGCATTGCCTTTCCTTTTCATTGACTGAATGGTATTGTGCACATAGTATTTGACTTCCCTCCATGTCCTGCTCCTTAAGGCCGGTTCGGCGGCTAGACATGCATCACATTCCTTTTTGCCCGGTACTTTCACCAGTTTACAAAAGTCTCCAAGCTGGCGCCTCACGGCTGCCTGTTCCTCCTCACTCCACAACCTCTTGGTTCTCTTTTGAGTCTTTGCAGAAGAAGCAACTTGTTCTCCTGCAGGGGACATGGGTGTACTTGTCTGTACCACCTGTGCTCTGTCCGGAACCATGGGTGCATGGATTGTCGGGACAACCTGCGCAGTTGTAGAGGCCCTGGGTGGGCTTGTGGGGTATGCTGGTGTACTTGAATGGTTCAGAGGTGTGAATGAAGAAACCATAGGCCTACTTCTATCATTTAGTGGAGTGAATGTAGGGATCATTGGTGTACTTGGAGCATTCAATGGCGTGAATGTAGGAACCATTGGTGTACTTGGAGCATTCAGTGGGCTAAAAGTAGGAACCATTGGTGTACTTGTAGTGTTCTGTGGTGTATATGCAGAAGGAAGTGGCGTACTTGTAGTGTTCTGTGGCGTATACACAGGAGGAATTGGTGTACTTCTAGTGCTCTGCGTTGTGTATGCTGGAGGCATTGGTGTACTTGTAGGATTCTGTGTTGTAAATGTGGGAACTACTGGTGTATCAGTAGCATTCAATGGTGTAAAAGTAGAAATCATTGTACTAGTAGAACCCATGGGTGCATACCCTGAGACCATTGAAGTCATATCTTGGGGGAATGGTGTAGCTACAGGAGTTGTTGCTGAATTTTCCCTCAAGTCTGTTGGCTGTACTGTTGTCATACTACAAACAGCGGCGTCGTTATCTGCCAACTCTTTCTTTATGGTTTCAACTCCTTCCTTTGGACTGTTTGACTCCAAGGGATTGACGCTCCCATCAGATTTGCACTGGTAATATTTCTTTCTTATTGTCTGCAGTGTGTTGTGTACATAACTTTTGACATCTGTCCAAGACCTGCCAACCAAATCTGGTTCAGCAGCTATGCATGCGTTGCATTCCTTTTTACCTGGGACCTTCATTATTTTGATAAAGTCACCTAAGTAACGCTTCACTGCAGCCTGTTCCTTCTCACTCCATGCTTTTTTCTTTGAAGTGGTCTTTGTGACTGTTCCTAAAAAGATGGATAATGTAGAGAAAAGAAATCAGTAAGGTACAAAAAAAATTGATTGAAAAACGTTTAAAATCTTCATGCAATTGAGCAGCATCTCAATATAGTCATAAAGAAAAACTATTAAACTACTTTGAAAGCACCAGATATTTGCCATCCAACCTTTGTAATAAAAGAACAACATGAAAGTGAAAGGCTCGATAATAAAGCAAATGGTACTCACCCGCTCCTGCAGTGCTTGGAGGATTTGAACCCAGTGTTCGATCCATCTGGAGCAGTTGTTTGCTCACTTCCTCCAACTGTGATGGGTTTTCTGAGAGTGTGTAGCACTCCTGGCTGCTCCGTCCCACCAGCTTGGCCACTTGGTCCAATTCGCATTCACTGAGGCTCATTAGCTGCCAGTAGCTGGCAATTTGCTCTCTTAATGATGAGGACAGAAGCGCGTCTTGGTTTTTAATTCCACATTCATTTGCAGCCCTTCTGAAACAGTCCAATCCTCTGATGAAGGATGGGCCTTCAGTTCGTGCAAAGAGATAAGGGTTATCTTTTGACACACCAGCTAGCTCTCGATTTTCAATGAGTAAATCAATTGACAGCACCATCCTTTCAGTTAGCAGAACCAGCATGTTCCTACCATACTGACCTTCTAGTTCCAACCTGGTGAAATTGTCACCAAGGTCCAGCTCCAATTTTGTGCTTTTCATTATTTGATCTGCTGATGGCATAAATGTTCTCCTACTCTTTCTGCTACTGTAAGTTTGCAAAAGCATTCTACCAATATTTCCTACCCTTCCTCTGTTGAAGAGACACACCTCTGCAAGAGTGGCCTCGCTGAGCTTTTTCCATGTTGACAAACTTGGACTTTGTTTTAGTTCCTTCTTTGCGTCGTCTCCTTCCTTCTTGATAAATTTGTGTAGTTTTATCAAATCGTCTGTCAGAGTTGATTTGTCTATTTCCAGTTTCTTGACCTCTTGTTTGTGGGCAGCAGATATGAGAGCTTTGCGCGAAAAACTCTCATTCCATTTTGTATCAAGAAGTTGTATGAACTTTTTCACTTGGCCCTCAGTTTCACTGTCCTCGGTCATGCGACTCTCCCCAAAAGCTATTTCTGCAGCTCGTTTCAAAGAGTAACCAATCTTTGAGACAAGGGAAACCGTTTTAAACTTACTGGAGCTTGGGTCAAAACCACTAACTTTCTTGGCCCCTTCAACAGCCAATTCAAATCTGGATGGTAGACATATTTCATGCAAATATTGCACACTACTGTCAAGCTCATTCACAGCGAGCACAAATCTACCCAGTTCCCTCATTTTTTGTGCAATGTAAGCAAACTGAGACTTGTCATGGTCATGCTTAGCAGACAGCGCATTGCCATATTTGCAAATAAGGGGGTCATTTCTGACATGCCTCGAGATATCATCTTGATGCATGATGTGGATGATTTCCTCGCAGCCTCCTGTTAAGAACTCTGACATTGGAAGCAATCGAGAGGCGGCACTATGGACTCTGCCTTTTCTTGTTCTTTCAGAGGATTTTTGGTCTCCCTTTCTTGCCTTACATGACCGCTCATGTCTCCATAAATCAGTTTTGCGGTAAAAAGCAAAGCAGTGCTGACAAGGCAGGTAGTCGCGAACAGATAAGCTAGGATTTTTTACCTGTTTCTTTGTCACAATTTCCCCCTCCCCACTTTTGAGAACTTGGCAGTTGTGTTCATAATCTCCTTTATTGCGAATTTGATCAAGCAAGGTCTGCCTGATTTTGGAGCCTTTGGGAAAGTGTACTGCATGGGCAACATCTGTTTCATCTGAATGTTTCCTTTCTAAATGCTTTGCAAGTTGGGTGAAAGCCATTTTGCAATACAAGCAGAAGTGCTTTTTGCATGACTCTTGTTTTTCGTCATCCACTGCACTAGATGGTGGAACAAGCACTTTCTTACTGGTCCTTGAACTTGATCGTGTTGGTTGTTTCCTCTCCCCGGTTTTCTTGTGGCGGCCTGACTGGGTTTTTGCAGTCTCCTTTGAATCCAGCTCTGATGGGTTACCTGTGGTGCAACCATCAGATGGAACATGATCTGCACCATTTGAGTGACCTGCCACCATGTCCTCTGCCTCATCATTTGAGTCTTTCCCTTCCTCAATGAAACTCTGTTCATCGACCATGCGCTTCTGTTCCACATCTGATCTCCTGTCTTCACTGGGAGGACTCTTCTCTTCCCCTGTCAGCATCATTTCTGCATTGCTGCTTGAACTCTCATGTTCAATATTCAAACTCGTTTCACTTGATAAACCAACTTTTGTGCCACCTGGTGTCCCGCCTTCCTCTCCTGGACTTTCCTGCTTGGTACTGAAACTAGTTGAATTGCTGTGTGTTTCTGCGCTAGTGTTTCTGTGCTCCTTTACGCTCCTCCCACTTTTTGGAATATTTTCATGCTCCCTCAGTGTCACCTGCTCAGTGTTTGTACTGGCAAGACCCTTTGGCATTTTCTCGCCATCTCTTGGACCATCCAAATCTTGCAGCATATTCTCTTTCACTCTCAGAGTACCCTCTTCCTCTCTTGTACTGTCAAGGTTGAGAGTCAACCTAAGACCATCACTCTCTCTTCTCTCTTCAATCAAGCTCTTCTCTCCTTCAAACGATCTCTTCTCCTCAATAGCACACGCCTGTAAGAGAACAAGTATATGTAAGACTCACAACCAAATCTGACCCCATTAATTATTTGATTGTGTAAATTTAATAAAGATAGACCCGTTTGAAAAAATGGGGTTAAAAAAAAACACTAAAACTTGGTTGGAAATTTCAGTAAAGTTTTACTCCAAATCATGGTCAAAAAAGTCAAGTGAAATTATTTAGTATTGCCCTTTGAAAATAATCTGCGCATCATTCAATTTTGGTGTAATGCATCAGCACCTTGGCAATGCCCCATCAAGATCCAAGCTCATTCAAACAGAACTCAATCCAATGGCCACACATCACCCTTTAACCGAACATTGGTGTGAAAAAAAACCCTGAGACCTCTCAACTCTTCAGTACAAAAACCACATGTGACCCATTCAAGAAATAGTTAATGGCTTTATTGGATCAAGCAGCGACTACAACGTTTTGACATTGTAAATGTCTGACCAAGAATATTTAGTCATGGGATGTTGGATGAAATGCTGCATGGAGACGGGGAAAGTACAGAACAGAATATGCATTGAAACTAGACCTACATTCATGACTTGCCTATCAAAACAGATAATTCCACTTTTGATGTCCTCATATACAAAAGACGTTTGGTTAGAGTAAGGGTGTTTTCACAGTCAAATTTATAAAACTGGTGATTTAACACAAAAACTCTTCAATCTGGCTGAGGAAACATGTAAGTCCAGGACCAGGCCAGGTACAGAATCATAACAAGAGAACACTTGATAAATGGTGATCAGCCATTCACATAAATACAATAAGCTTCCTGATCAGACATCATCTATGCTTTCAAATTCTTGCTGATAAGATTAAGTGAAATAGGGTAAAAAAAAAAAAAAACGTAAATCCTGCGGACATGATTACCAGCAAATGCCAACAGGCTGCTCATGTTCTGCTATGATGATGAGGATGATGATGCAACACATGTTCTGAAAGCATATATGTACCTGCATCAAAGGGTTCATCTTGTCCAATCACTTCATGTGTTCATTGCCTTCTTGCACTTGCTTGTTCACTGCAAGAAAAGACCACACCACAGTCTCTAACGTACACACTTCCATGTCAAACAAATAATTGATAACATTCAGTCAAAGTTAGCCCAATGCGTAATTACACATATATTAATTTATTATACTTTGTGTATTGAACTTTAAAACATCAGGAGATAGTCTTTGTGAGATACTGAAGTTATGTACTGTATAAATTATATTTTCATGCATAACTATTATTTTCTCATATAACATGCTAAGAAATTAACATTTTAAACCTACCAGTTACCACTTAAGTATTTCTGCTACATAATCTAGAATCAAGTAATGGCTGCACTTAAACTAAATAGCTAATAACAATATTAACAACATTTCAAAATTAATAAAACTGCAAGATCTGATTGTAATTGTAATTATATTTCCAGAAAACAATTAAACAATTAAACATCTGAAGCCACACTCTTACCTTTGTTTGCTGCAAAAGGAATGCTGCTTTGGAGTCCTGAAAAATGTCTTGAGGCTCTGAATTATTAGTAGGCATAAAGCAGTAAAGTCTGTAGGTGTAGATCTTGAAGTGACAAGATTCCTTGGTGCTCGGTTTTGAAATCCTCTTGCTCGTTCTATTATCTGCAGGTACTATAAGGCTAACTATTTAAGATCTTTTGCCTATATTGTAACAATAATAATAACAAACTACATGCATTTGTTGGATGTTTAAATATCCCAAACGATTCAAGAGTACCAAAGTGCATGCGTTTTTAGTGCGGAAGCCCCGGCCGAGCAGGTATTCAACCTTATTAGTGTCTTATTCGACCAATACAGCAACGGAAGTTATGCTGGTCATCCACAAAATGCGCATTTTTCATACCATAACTGCACAATCACTCACACACATACACACTAGGGGCCACCAAGGTGCAAGCTATATAACTTGTAAAATGTGCTTTTGTCTTGAATGTGAAATCCTCAGAGGCCTTGAGATACATCTAAAAGAATTGATCAGCTTTTACTTGTTTGATAGCAAAGAGCAAAATACAACATGTAGGCTGCTCAGATGATTAAAAAAAAAAAGAGGGTGTGGATGATGTGGGCGGTTATAAATCAAAAAAATATTGTGAGGGGGATGTAACTCACCTCTTGATCCAGATTGTAGTCCTCTTTGGAATTGAGTGCCAGTTTTACAGACATGTAATCTCCACTCTTCACTGCGTCACGCAACTCACCTGAGAAGGAAAAGGTAGAACCAAAGGAAGGTGAGGGGGATTATACATTGTATCCTTGAGCTCCAATATATTTTACTATATATATATATACATTTATCTTATCTACATTTTTTAATTATTACACAATACAGTCACTACTTGTATAATATTTCAAAAGCTTAATCATATTTATATTACAGTGACATGGTTTAATAAATGCTGTTACATATTAACTGTTAAAATAACTGAATTTGAGATCTGAGATTGTACAGAAAAATATTTTGCACATCCTCTTATGATTTATTTAAATGTAAACCACCAAGTTTTTCTGCCTCATGTAGTGATCTCATTCGCTTGCTTTCATTAGGAAAACATATTCCAAAGCACACTTATAATACATGCAAAAACTACAACAGTGCAACCCAGGTAATAACACTTATTCTGTGTTCGGTGTCAAGAAGTGTTCAAGAAGTGATTTTGCCTATTTGCAATCATCAATAAATAGAATCAAGAAATCACTGGTTGTCAAACATACTAAGACTAAACTGATTGGGAGTGGATACTGACTGAAAACATACATTTTGGGCATGGTTATTGATGACAGAGAACCCATTCCTGCTCACTCCTGGTAAGCTGAGCGTCATGTAATTTCCTGAAATGGAAATGGAAATACTCACTGGGCGATAACGGTGGACCTGACAGGATCTCATCCTCTCCGTTCAGATGTTTCTGGAAGTCCTCCAGAGTCATCCAGTCCAGGTTCAGGTCCATTCCCAGACTCAAAGTGGCTTGGCCCTTGTCTGTAGGACACACAACGCAGACAGATACTTTAGTTGGCTGGCTGAAACCTTGCACACTCATGCTATTCCCACTATCCATTATTATTCTCTCCAAACATTTGGACTCCAACTACTCCTACATACTGCACTTTCAACCATAGATTACAACTACAACGTTCAGGTCATTTTTCCCATATAAATGAATGTTGAAGGATGAATTGTGAGATTTGGTGGTCAAACAGTAAGCACTTTGAAAGGATTAAACCTTTCTAATGAATTCAACTTTTTAACCTTTTGTGCAGGCGTACTTCCAGCTGCTTTCAGCTGGCCCACATTTCCTCCAGGAAATTGGCTTTTTAAAAAGGACCACAACTTTGCCAGACTATAATTCCCACTTGGTAGCTATCTACTCCATGCTACACTGCCTGACTGTACCTTGTGAAAAAATGTTTAAGAATGTTTGTCAGCATGTATTTATGTCACTGTGCGAGTTGCCAATACGTTTCTACACCAGTCACTAGACACACTCTTGTGCATTTATGGTACTTGGTGAATAAAGTGATTCTGAATTTGTTCATAATTGACTTGCTTAGTTAAATAAATACAAATTACACAAAGAGTTACTGCATTGTCAGCAGCCTCTAACCAGCAATCCAAAGTCTTGTGCTCTCAGAGTAATTAGGGGTCCAAGGTGCTGGAACCCTATTGTATTTGTAAGGATTCTTATTATTATTTTTCTCCGCTAAAAGTATGTGCAGCTCAGAAACCGTAAGACCTAGAAACACCAAAAATTGGCAGGTGGGTTGCAAACTCCACCCACTACTCAGTTTTCCCCACTATGGCACACAGCAAAGTGGAAGTTGGCAGAGTGGTGAAGCTCAGGTCTTTTGACCACAAGGTTGTGAGTTCAAGTCCCTGATGGACTGTGACCTTTTTGAAGTTTCATGAAAAGTAAATAAACACTAAATCACAGTGTAGAAAACTCAAAGCAGGTGTTTGACATCATCTGTCAATGGCAAAATACCTGATTGGCATCACTGATTGGGGCGTGGCCAGACCTCTCAACCTATAGAGAGCAGTGCAGCAGCGGCTTTCTGGCCCATGTGATTTAGTATTGTTTTATTCGTTAATGGAGAGTACTACAATGTTTTATAAAGTGATTAGCGCTGTCAATCATAGGCTGCAGTATCACAATACTTCTCCCTTTAGTTATTTTCTCCTCAGTAACCCTGTAACAGGAGTGTAGCTCAGTAGGTAAAGTGTCCGCCTCTCTTGTGGAAAGTTGTGGGTTCAAATCCAGGCTTGTCCTTTCTGAAGTCATTAGCTGTCAAGAACAAGCGGTATGTGTTCTAATATAAAGTCTGGCCGTTGTGAATAACTTCAACAATGTGGTTGCAATGAAATGATGAACTTGACAGAAGTCACGGGTCAACACAAAAGCCGGTGTTAGACTGCATGTTTGATCTTCACAACATGTCAGTTTTTGTGTGTCTTTCTACCTTCTGTAATGTTTTGTCTATCTGTCTGTCGTATCAAATTGTGCTTGGACCCCGCAATCGCCGCTTGCAGCTATATTTTAAAAGTAATATTGGAAAAATCATCCATGTTTTGAACCTCAGTTAGCTGAGTGTTTGTCTGCAGCGAGTAAAGTCATTTTTCCACAAGGTGTCGCTAGTTAATTTGACTAGAAATCAACAAAATTGACCGGACTTCTCGACTATGAGTGATGTGATTAGATGTGAAACAGCGGCCTGTTGTTCAGTAAAACCAGACCTCGCAATGCGTTCATTGGCCAATTAGAAATCAGTATTCAACATAGTCATATAACAAAGTATCTCATGAATTTGTTTAGAGAATAACACGCTGTAACTGTACAACGGAACAGCATACCAGACTTGTCAGTGCCCTCTAGCGGGTCCTGGCTTTCCTGATTGTCATCGCAGGCCATGAAGAGTCTGGGCTCGCTGTCTTCCCTCCTCTTCCTCCTGTCGTCCGTGGGGGTTCTCCGCTCCCAGCTGGACCGCTGCGCCTCCTCCGGCCTCTCCCTCCGCTCCCGGGACTCCTCTCCAAACCTCGGCCTCGGAGTAGCTTCCTCTCCCTCCCTCTCATCACTGTCGAGGCTGAAGCCGTAGCTCTGGCCGGGTCTAGAGGCTGGAGGAGGAGCGGACAAGAGGCTCGTCAGTGTGAAACAGTTTATAGGTCTATCTCAGGTCTGAGTGTAAGTGTGCAGCAGAGAGGCCTCGTGTTGAAAGGGACCGTTCCATAACCGAAATATCACAGGTTTGATTGCTGAAACAGCCGACGTGTCCATCAACAGCCATTTCTCTTGTAGAGGCATCACCGGTCAAGACACTGGTCTGGACCATACTGGAAAATTGTAACTTTGTTGCATTTTTGTATTTGGTTTGTTTAGGTTCACACTGCCAAACCAAATGTAAAATATGTGTGTGTATGTATGTGTGTATATATCTGTATACACACTGAGTCAACTTGCCTTGGGTAAATGAAAGAAAGATCCTCCTTATATTTTTTGTTTGATCTTTCCGTCCTTCTCCCTCCCTTTTTTTCACCCCCTCTCAGTTAATATCCAGGAGTATGGTGAAGTAAATGGGTAGTGATGAAAACAGCAAACCTCTAAGTCACACTAAAATTATCCTCAATGTAAATCAGTTTTACAAGACTGATGTGTGACTGTTTTAAAGATGTGTGTAACAAGGTGTTGTTGAAAAAGTGTTATCCTTACATAATACTAACAAAAAAATGTCCTTATGTCGTTTAATTACTAATGAATTAGCCAACATGCGTTTAAACTAAGTGACCATGATACTAAAATGTGCAATTCCTCTGTGTCCTGCTCACCATCTGATTGCTTGCTCCTCTCCGTCTTCTCAGGCTCTGCTTTCTGAGCTGGAGAGTCTTTGGTCGACTTGTTTCTCTTCTCAATCTTCCCTATAAGCTACCATTGGAAAAAAATAAATGTCAGCATCATAGTTTTCCAAGCAGTCAGCAAACATTTGGATGGCCTCCAAAAGATCGGCCCTGAGGGAAAACTTCACATTGGCTGAGGATGAGTAATCAGATGAGGAATTTTGTTCCAAAATACGATCATTTGAAACAGGTGACACCTACTCTGACAAAATGAGTGATAGCACAAAATCAAAATAAATGATGGTACTTTTTAAAGGATAGTGGGTAACTTAAGTCCTTGGTTGACAAAATTATGATGTTTCAGAGACTGGATCATCTACATTTTAGAGATACTGAATAATTAACTTCAGGGAATGATTTCCCCACCCAAAAATTGTATATATATATAGCACTCTGAGGTAGAGCTCTTCATATAAAACCCAAAGGACATCAGTAAGCTGGAAACATGTTTTGAGATCAGATGTGCTTATTACATAATGCAATGTCCATGCCATCAGGAAAGGAAACTAACTTTTTCACCCACTGGCCACAATAGTCAACAGATGCCAAAACTCACCAGCCACTTTCATTATTTCACCAGCAAAATATGAATTTTAAATGTAAGAGAGTCGTTCCATGTCAAATCACACACTCTCCTGTAACATGATTTTGTGTAAATATAATTTGATTTCAGGGAAATCAAGCTAATTGACTGCACCCAAATTGGACATTTTAATTATAATACCCAACATCTGATTTGGACCAAAGTCGTTCTTGTTAATGATTCAGATATAAGAAATCCAAACACAGAACTCCTCAGACAGAATATAACATTAGTTCTCCATGTTTGACAGGTAGTATGAAGCTGGGCTTTGGAGTATTGCTTCCTCATACTGTTTGATGTATTCTCAGTGAATATGGTGATGGTTATTTCCCCTGTCGTCTTACAGTGTGATAATACCAGGTTCTAACCACCAGATGGTGATATTCCTGTTCTTCAGTGAGAAAGTGTGAAGAAGAAAAATAAATGTTCTCAATGTCAGCTGTAACTTTAAATGATAATGATTTAGACATGTAAACTTAAGAGGTAATGCTTTTATTTGTTTGCCAACCGTAATTGCAACATTTTGTAGAAAACTAAAAAGGAAAACAGATTGTTATTCAGGTCAGGTGTGATTTATGAGGATTGCCATTGTCACAGAACATTTCATTAAGTTCAATTCGGCACGATGGACACAGCTTGTTTCCAGGGATAACATTGACATTTAACATTTTTTTGTAATTCTTAGCCATACAGAGAGTTATTTCTCTGAGTGATTTTTTTGATGGTTTCCTATGCCTTTTAAGTGGATCACAACATTTCCACTGCAAGCATGCGTAGTAAACCAAAATCTTTTGTTCATGGTAAAGACAAATTGTGTGGTCATCTTCACATGCCAACCCAGTCCTCCATTTAAGCAATTCAGTTTGTTCATCTTCAAGCAAACTCAAACGCTTCATCCCAACTTTCCTTGAGTAATCCAACAAATGACAGCTCTGTGAGAGGGCTATACCAATGGTGCAACTCTCTAAAGACATTTCTACAAGACAATCCTGTAAGAAAAGAAAAACAATAAGGTATCAATGCATGGAAGTCTTACGGCTTTCAATAAAAAAATAGAAAAAAACATCTAGGCTATATAGCATGTGTAGTGTGATTCATAGCATTTACAATTAAACTCAATAGAAACCATTAAACCTATACAATGCACCATGTCAGAAACCACCAATAGACCCCACTGCAAAACAATGTGGTTTTAGGACACTTTATCAATGGTCTAACTGATCTAGACCTTTTTTGAAGCGAGTAAGCCATACAGTTTATTGTAAACCAATAGAAATGCTCCACCCATGATGCTGAAAATCTTCAACCTTGAAACTTGATGACATTGGCCCCTTGAGTCCCTTAATGGTAGTGTTTTACATCATTGTCGCAAAGACAATCTCAACCATAATACTGAATTTGTAATGCAGCTGCAGCTACTGGCAACCTAAAGGATGGGCCAGTACTGCAGGAACAACGGCATCTAGTGGTCACAAACAGGTATTATCATATCATAATGAAATATAAGATGAACAACTTCAATAACTCATTAATCTGTACAAGAGGAAATAACCATCACCAAATTCACTGAGAAGACATCAATTAGAAGGATTACTCAAGGAAAGTTGGGATGAAGCGTTTTTTGGCATCCGTTGACTGTTGAAAAAGTTAGTTTCCTTTCCTGAAGCCATGGACATTGCACTGTGTAATAAGCACATCTGATCTGAGAGTCACAACACATGTTTCCGGATTACTGTTATCCTTCCTTTTATATGAAGAGTTCTACTCCAAAATGCTTTATATACATTTTTGTTGGTCGGTGCTGAAATTCATTTTCTGTGTGATTTGACATGGAATGACCCACAAGATGATAGATAATAGTTGTTTACCTGCTGGTAGACTATAAAAACCTATCAGCCACAGCCAAACCTAATTAGCATTTGGCTGGTGGAAATTTCTCACCCTGTCAACATTATAGCGAGGTGCATATTTGATATAAACTACACAAAAGTCTTCTGAAAAACAAAAATCGCGATTATTTTCCTAGATTTTATGATCATGATTATCATTGTTATTAGTCTTGATGATTTGAGGAACCAAATTATTATAATGAACTTCTGGGACCTTAAAGTCAACATCTGGACTATTTTCAACTACAGCTGACACTGTAAGTGAAATAAAATGTTTCAATATCGCTGATACGCCAATATTCCATGATTATTTATTGTGGAACCTATACGATGTGCCGATATACGGATATCCACAGCCCTGCTTCATACTGTACCTTTGTGGATTTGCTGCTGCTGCTCTCTGTGGAGGAGGGCTGATGAACGGCCTGCCTGCGGGGAACTCGGTCCTTGGCCTCGCAGTTCAACAGGAACTTCTCAAACAGGTTAGTGGAGCCAGTCGCGTCCTTCTGTCCCACCACTTCCTCTTTAGCCACCTCCTCCTCTTTAGCCTTGGTGCTGCCGGTTGGCGCGATGGAGGACGAGGACGACGAGGACGAGGCGGAGGAAGACGGGACTTTGGGCGGTGCTGAGGCGCTCTCCTGCCCTTTGCTCTTGGCTTTCTTATGCAGCGTGGAGCTGTCGCTGGAGTCCGAGGAGTGCGGCGCGGCCTCTTCCCTGCTCTTCGAGGTGAGGCTCTTGAGTTTTTGGAGGCTGCTGTCTTTCTGGGCGGGCGCGGCGGCATCAGGCTTTTTGCTCTTTTTGTCGTGGATGAGGTCCTTGATGCCCTGCAGCTTCAGCTCCGACTTGCCCTTCTTCTGTTTGGACTTGTCGTCGGGCCGTGCCTTTTCTGCGGACTTTGTGGTGGTCTCCATCGCCGTGGTGTCGTCTGTTTGGGACTCGGACGGGCCGTCACTCAGGTCTTCCTCCAGCGGAGCGGCGGCCTCGTCGTCGGAGGATTCGATCTTACGGTCTTTCTTCCCTTTCTTTTTCTTCCCCTCCTCTCCTCTTTCCTTCCTGTGCTTCCCCCCGTCTTTCCCCTTTTCCTTCTTGTGTTTCTTGGGGGGAACGGGCTCATCGTCCTCCTCTTCAGAGTCAACCAGTCTTTTTTTCAATTCAGTCTTTTTCTCCTTGGGAGGCGAGGGCGGAGTCGGGGGTCTCTCTTCCTCTTCGTCTGTCTCTGGTGCCGGTAGAGGCCTCAACTCGTCCTTCCGCTTGTCCTTCTTCTTTTTTCTTTTCTCCTTTGGAGGCGGTTCCTCTTCCTCTTCCCGTATTTTTTTCTTTTTCTTCTTCTTGACGGGCATCTCAGCTGGACGGTCTTTGTCGCTCTCACTCTCTGAGTCGGCATCAAACACATCGCTCTTCGTGGGCAGCAGCTTCTGGTTGTTGAGGGGGAAAAGCAACAGAAATGTCAACAACATGGTCAAGACCATCTACTGTTGTCAGAGTGTGTTTGTTCATTTAATTGAGTGTGTTTGTTTACTGAATTTAAATGCTGTGGATTCTACATATACAATCCAGTAGATGTAAAATAAGTTGCAGACAGTCTTCTTGATCGTGATCAAAGCTCTAAGGCTGAGTGGTGGTTGGCTTAAGTTTGACTGACGATTCTCTTATAACTTTTCACAATCACAAAGTCCATTTAAGTGAATGTTAAACTCTTGTAATGTTCACAGACCTTAAACAGACTTTCCCCCAAAAAAGTCTAGTAGTGCTGACTAGGGCCAGACAGATTACTGTATACTAGAACACCCTTAATGTGGAACAATATTTGCTTAAAATTTATCCCAGGGTTCCCACACCTTCTTAAACATCAAATTCAAGGGCTTTTCAAGGACTTTCCAGGCCCAATTCCCTCAAATTCAAGGACCCAACACGGCATAGTTTGAGACACGGATCAAGGTTAATGACTGTTACAACACTGAGAATTTTTATAATGAGAACTAGCAGGCTTTACAGAAGCTCACAGACAATTAAAAAGCACTTTCAATGACCCATGTCTATTTATGTCTATTTCCAAAAACTTTCAAGGCCTTGATTTTTTTTTCTCAAATTCACAAACTTTCAAGGATTTCAAGGACCTTGTTATCCGTCAGCATAATAGTGGAATTGGCTCATATCCAGGGAAGCAAATGCACTTTCTCTGGTCCTCTGACCTGAGGGACTGATTGATCCCAAAATTCACAAGCCACTTGCACTATTTTACCACTCAACAAGATTTTTAGAATTCAACAGGACCTCCATGTGATTTTTGGTTCCCTGGAAAATTGGCTGCCAGACTAACTTATTTCCCACCGGATTCCACAGAGATATAATCTGTGTTCTTACACTGGAACGAGGAAAAGCATTAGTTGTAAGGTAACTGATTTCGAAAAAGGTTTCCTGGTCAAATGCAATAACAAAATAAAACTTAAGTAAGTCACGCCACTTTCAAAAAAGAAGCAGATAAATCTAATTTTGCTCTGTAAATATTTAATCCACTAAAGGAGGTCAACAGACTGAAACATTTGCTGCACTATCGCCCTGCACTTTTGGCAGCATGAGCATAAGAAACCCCCCCCCCATCCTTGGTTTTTGATAGTATGTTTCCTATCAGTTACCTGTATCAGAGGAGAGCTGTGAAACCTACAAAGACAGAGCTTGGACTTCAAATAAACCAGAGTGAGTTTCATCTCATTCATGAAAACATCTCCATCAGTATCGGCTCTGTGAATCCAGTATCAGTAGTGTTCTGTAGTGCTGACCGTCTCTTACACTCACCACGCTCTTCTTAGCTTCCGCCTCTTTCTTGGCCTTGAGCTCTGCCATGGTCTTTTTAAAAGCCAGGAGGACTTCGCGGCAGTCCTCCAGATGGGCCTCGGGCTCCCAGGTGTCGTCATCGGAGCAGTAGTTCTTCCAGCGGACTCTGTACAGCACTTCCCCCTGAGAGCAGGAAGAAGACAGAAAGGTCATGACCCCCCTGTAGAAGTATCACACTAACCTAGAGCATCACCACCACACCAACCTGACATGGAGGCTGCTGGTTTCCAACATTTACAAGCCACTTTGATGATGGATTCTACCAGACAGCAAGAGATTTGACTGAGAGTGAATGTAATAACTTTATTTGTATAGCACTTTTCTAAAAACAATGTTTACAAAGTGCTTTACATACAACAAAACACAAAGAGACAGTGACGTAAAAATACCACAATACAATAAAAAGGTAATACAGAGATACACAGAAACAACTAGAAAACAGAGATACAACTAAAAACAGATAAAATTTTACATAAAAGTGTGTGCCTAACCACATGAATGCCCAGAAAATTACAAGTTGTGTGTTGAATGAATAAATGCAAAAAATTAAAGTTGCACTGGCAATTTCGCATGCTGGGGGCCTCAAATGGCAGCAAGAGATAAACGTTGTAAGAACATTTCCCCCAAACCCCAGTTTGGGATTTAGGCTGCTGAGTGGATTTTTACATAAACATCATGCCTAGTGCAGCTTTAATGAACGCCTAAACAGTTCATAAAGTCAGCTATTTGAGTGAATAGTTTAAATATGTGGGGTTTCTAGAATTCATGAGGAAATTTCATAAAAATGTGTCTTTTGTTTGAATAGTGAAATGTTATATTTTCTGTGATAAGGAAACATCTGGAAGGGAAGCTTGGTGAATTACAGATAAAATGAACAATCCCAGCATGCTCTTCTATTCAGCTCACACACAATCACTTATCTTCAAGGTCAGTTTTAACACACAGGGCAGCTCCTCCAGTGTCACTCGCTCACAATCTATCACAACACACACACACACACACACACACACACACACACACAACACACACAGTCCTAGGCTAGAAAGACAGCATATGTGAATTCTTAAATTAAACGGTATTCCTTTTTAAAGGCCAAAATCTGATCCAGAAGTAAAGGTCGTTGGGAACCCACTCACTCTCATCTCATTCTCTCCCTCTCCCTCTCTCACACACACACGCACACACACACACACACACACACACACAATAAAGCAGCTACTTATAGGACTTTATTCTTCCTTGTCTTATTGTGCTCTTCCTTGTTTAAGACAAGTGTCCGCTGAGCCTACATAAGATAAGATGAAACTTTAATGATCTCCATGGAGAAATTGGGCCGTTGCAGCAGAAAAATAGTTTGCGTTTACAGCAAAGAAAAACAGAATATAAATCAGACTGCAGCCAATGGGGGTTATGGAAACTTACTCAACCAACAATTTCATTACTAGAGGATATTAAGAAGAAATATGGAGGAAAGTATGAATAAAGCATGGACTACAGAGTGAAAAATAGCAGCAGTAGCAACAGAACTCAGAAATCAAGGGAATAGAAAAAATGTGAAATATGTGCAGCATTAAATAAGTGAGAAATTATACAATAAATAACAAATGAGAGGATTATGAGGAAAAACAATGAAAACTACAGCATATGCACGTGCAAAAATGCACTTGTATTCATATAAATGCATCTACAGAGGTCCGTACATGTAAAGAACGTGTCCGGCATGTAAAAAATCTATCCACCTTCCAAATATACTGACTTCACCGATGCAGATAACAAACGTGCAGATTTGGGAAGCTGCTGTCTTTTCCTAAACTGCCTCGACCAAAGTCTATTTGTGGCACGGTGTAATGTCTGTTTTCCTCGCAGCCTGCCACACAGCACGTGCACTGTGTTTATGTAGCCGCTGACTGAACCTCTGTTTGCATTAGGCCCACGCCCACAGACAAGACTGCACCAACACACAAACACACACATTCAGTCCAACGGCTGCATCTTCCTGGAGAGCTGCCAGCGGGCCCGGGCGACTTCCTTATACGATCCGGTTTCACCAGCCTCGGTGTTCCTGGGGTCTGCGTGCCAGACTGGCGGCACAGACTCGCAGCGGTAAAACACAAGATGACCTGAAGCAGGGGGCAACACTGGGCTCTGAAATTGTTTGCCAAGTGCAAAATGCCGGTAAAAAAACTGTCTTTGGTGGATAAATGAATAAGAGTCGCCCACCACACTAGGCAGAAACTTTTTGAGATAATCATACCTCAAAGTGCTCTTGTAATCTGAATTCTTTTGCACTTCATGATGAATTCTAAACACTGAAAACAGGTAGGGGCGACATATTTCTACAAAAAAATGTATATTCATTATTTTAGCCCGGAAACATTATTCTTGAAAGGCAATTTTTGAGAGGCAATTGATCTCTTCCCTCACATTCCCACTAAACAAAAATAACTGACCATTTGTGACTTTATCAGGTGAAGTGAAATAAAGTCTAAATCAAGAGTGTTTTTTTAATCACCAAATCTCAAACTGCAAGTCACCCAGATCATCACCAGTTGTAATGTGACTTCTGTTGCACTTCACGATGAATTCTAAACATCAAAAACAGGTTGAGCAACAAATTTCTACAAAAAAAAAATTGCATATTAATTATTTTAGCCAGGACAGATTATTCTTGGAAGGTAATTGTTCTGAGTTTACCAGGCCATGAAAGGCGACCCATAAAGTGAATTTGGGAGAACATACATGTAACTAATGGCCACCTGAACTAAGAACGCATATTACCAAATGTTTTTCTGTCTGACCCTTTCCCCTGTAGTCTACAAAAATAAAGTAATACCGCAACCTAAATATTGTGTGACAGTGTGCTCTAAAACTAGGGGTCCTTCAGGAGCCCTCTCTTCTAAAGATCCCAAGGAGCACCTTAGGGTTCCTCATTAGAACAAAATATCGCTCAGGAGTTCCTTAAAGAACCCCCCCCCCCCTCTTATGTATGTTTTTAATCCTTATGTCTGCTTATTTGTTTTTATATGGTATGTCTTTTTTATGAGCCACATCAAAGACAATTTTCTGTCATGTGATAGACAAAGTTTTCTGAAACATATGCTAGATGTTTGTGGAAATAGCATTATGGCTCACAATTGCTTTATAAATCAAGGGGTTCTTCTTAAGGATGTTCTTCTATGACTGCAATGTGAAGAATTCCTCACAGCGCTAAACAGTTTAGGTAAGGAAAATAATATGTGTGTGTGTGTGTGTGTGAGAGACAGAGAGTGTGTTTGCATGCCACCTTGTAGTATTCAAGACTGATTAGGGGGGGGAAAGGAGAAAGCAGGACACCAGGAAATCAATACCCTAAATACATGGGAGCGATGAGTCCTGAAGTCTGTGAATTCAAGACCCCCACCTCTCTCTCTCTCTCACACACACAAAATCACTCCGTTCATTACAATGTGCGCTCACTTGAAGGACCAGTTAACATCTTAAGTGTGAATGTAGCATAGCCTTGTGGCAGAGCAGGACTCTGTAAACAAGATATGACAAGCAGCGGTGTGAGACCACTGGGCACCAGAACAGTCTATAAAGACAAACTTAACTGTTTAACAAATACAAATCAGCTGTGTCATGATCCAGGCTCTTCACTCCAAACTGTTATTTCCATGTGTGAAAGGGCTTTATTCTTGACCCGAGTGTGTTTTCACAACATTCATACAGTGGCATGACCATGTTATGCAAACGTAACGTTAGGTAGCTAATTAGTTTGTGTACAATACTGCTGTCATGGGAGTCCAAATGAAAAACAGATATAATAATGTAGTGTGTATGTAGTACTCAAAAGTGAGTGTATCGTGACCTTAATATACTTCATGGTGTTTTTTTAATATCTGCATCCACTATACAAATAAACAGTATATTATATAGGCTATAGCTTATAGTTCTGCTGTGACATTAGCATAGTATCCCCCTTTTAAATGCGTTTTTTAGGATTAGTGTAACGTTATATCGTTTTCGTAAAAAAATGTGACGTTACCTGAGCTTGACATATAAACAAACGAAGAAACTGAAATAAAGCTAACTACTGCTTATCGTTGCAACCAACTGTGTTATAAATAGCTTCAAAAATGAAATCAAATAGAACCATATCCCACGCAAACATATCTTGATCAAACGAGACGAGAGCAGGTAAGTCGGTCAGTTTATGCATTTTGAAATAACGCGGCGACAATGCTAACGCTAGCTGCCGTTATATTAGGAATAACGTTCACTGACGTTGTTTAACGCTAGGAAATCTCACAATCAAACTGGCTTATGCACGGTGAGACTACTCCTGAGATTTGTATGAACGACGCCCTTGCCGATCGCAACCACAATGAAAATATTTGCAAGCTTGCAAACCATCCGTCCTTGGCCTCCGCAGGGGAGAGAGGAGCGGACATCATGGGAGAAGTTGTGCAGACACACAATGCTATCAATGTCCGGGCTGTGGGCATTCCCACGCCACGACTAAAACAAACGATTTATGTGTGAGAACAGTGACACGAATAACAATTCACGACGTCGAAATGCATTTAAAATTACATTACTACGAGCCGTTTTGCTAAAGCTAAGTGCAGAGTCGCCGATGTAGGCGTCGTGAGAGTGGGGTGAAAGCTTTGCCAGCCATGTTTGCCAGCAGCTCGTTTAAAGCTAGCCAGGCAGCAACGTAGCAAAGTTAGCTAGCTTTACCTCTTCCACTCGCATGTCAATAATCCTCTCCACTTCGTACACATCTTCTTCCTCGTCTTGCTCGCTATCTGGAGGCTCTACCCTCTCGGTTTCAGCCTCCATGTCTGCAGTTTGGTGCCAGCTGGCTGAAATATAGCTATTTTGCTTCTGCACTCGCGAAGGCCGCGTTAGCTAGTAGCAGCAGTACGCTTGCGTAGCTGGCCGTGTTGCCTGCTGCCTTCTGCAGCTCTCCGAGCAGTTACCGCCCGCTCCTGCAGTGCTGCCTTCCTGTGCTGCTCGCAAGATCCCCTTTCTGTTTTGCGACTGTCGTAATTACGATGTTCAGCGCATTCCAGTGGCGCATTCCAAGTGGCGCAAAGCAACATTTTTGTTTTGTGATGCGTGACAGCTAAAAGTTAAAGAGTGAAAGAAACAATGTAGAATCATACTGTACTGATTATTTGGAGAGAATAGCGAACAATAATATCTAATAGCAAGAAACGTTGATTTTATCATCAGTTCCTGACTCCCACGCTATTCTGCAATTTTCCCCTCAACACACGATCCCTAAACGTCTCGGCAACTTTTCCAGTCGTGTTTTTACTTCTTTGTGTCGATTTGTATGCGCTGAAATCGGAATCCCGGTGTTTCCGACAGTACCTGAAGGCAACACGAGCAGCTACAGCCACAGACTGGCTTCTACGTAGCAAACATTAGCAAGCAATAACATGGTGGACTGGACAAGGCACGAGAGAGACCTGACTGGAATCGTGACTAGTTGAAAGGAATAATATCTATAAATTGATTGGTTTAAGTGTTTAATCCTTAAAACTGCTTGACATAGATGATCAAACCAAAACAGGACAGAATTGGTCTTGTCCCTCACATTCCCACTCAACAAAAATAACTGACCATTGGTGACTTTATCAGGTGGAGTTTTAAGTAAAATAAGGACTAAATCAAGAGTGTGTCTTTTAATCACGAGATCTCAAACTGCAGTCGCAGAGTTCTCCTTAGTTTAAGAACAGGTCAGCTGAAATCATACTTATGTGTTGAGAAAGAATTTAGGTCAGTGTAGGAGTTTAGTAAAAAGTAAAAATGAATAAATCATTTTTGACTAAAATGTCAAATGGAACCTTAAAATTCCAAGGTCATGATGTGACCCCAGGATGAGATAGGTCTACAGTAAAAGTAAAACAGGGAAAGACTGGTTGTCAGTTTCACAAAATCATAATGTGTTATTTACTCAAAGAAGTTATGTTTCTACTCTTTACCTATATGCAATCAACTACAATTAATTAGATCCAAAGCAAATCATTTGTTGATTAAACACATTTCAATTATATGGAACCAATATACAATTTTTTTTAAAGTAAATCCAAAGACCTTTTTTTTTCAGTGAAACATAACAGATTCACTTCCATTTCTGAGTTACATCTATAGATAGGGAAGAGGAGGTCCTATTTTTAGCATTTAAAAAGCAAAACCACACAAACAATTGATAGTTTAGTTACACATACACTGCTGACTGTAGTGGAACTTATAATTATCTGCAGAATTGAAACTATACAGGCAGTACATTATTTTTTTAGATATAATTTTTTTATATCTTTTATTGCGGGGGAAAAAAAGGTGCGGGGGGGGGGGGGTAGAAATGAAGGGTTGAAGCTCAGGTTGAAGAATTAGAGGAATTATTTGGAGCCCTTGTTGGAACTGGACTTCTTCCTCTTCTCTGTCTTCTTTTTCTCTTTGCGGCCCGGAGTCAGGGCGTCGATGACTCTTCTCAGCCAGCTACGCTTCTTGGGCTTCTCGAGCTGCTCCTCATAAGTGAGTTCAAAGAGGTCCCTCTCCAGATCTTCAATCTTCTCCAAGAAGCGTTTGCTCTCAGCCCACCCTCTCTCCTTCTCCTCCAGGGCCTGCAGGTTGGCATTTGTGGCCCTGAGGAGACCGGCTTTCTCCTCCTGCCACTGGAGACGGTGTTTTTCCAGCTTCTGCTCAGCCTCCTTCAGAGCAGCCGTGATGCCGATTTCTTCATCGCTTGGCTCCTGCTGAGCCAGCTGGGAGGCGAAGCACTCCTGCAGGGCCTTCTTGTTCTTCTCCCTCTCCCTTTCCAGAGTTTCCTTCAGCTCATTTGCTGCGAAGACAGCCTCCTTCTGCCTGATGTCCTGCTCCATGACTTGAAGCTGCAGGCTGAGGATGACAGCCTGGCTTTTGCGTGCAGCCTGGGCGCCGAGGCTCTTCTCTCTGTGGAGTGCGTCTTTCATCTCCTCTATTTTATGGCAAAGAGCCTCCTTCTCCTTCTCAAGGGCTTGGATCTGGGCCTGTTCCTGTTCCTGGGTCTTTTCCTGGGCCAGTTCTTTGACCTGGGTCTTTTCCTGGGCCAGTTCTTTGGACTGGGTCTTTTCCTGGGCCAGTTCTTTGACCTGGGTCAGTTCTTTGGCCTGGGTCTTTTCCTGGGCCAGTTCTTTGGCCTGGGTCTTTTCCTGGGCCAGTTCTTTGGGCTGGGTCTTTTTCTGGGCCTGTTCTTTGGCCTGGGTCTTTTCCTGGGCCAGTTCTTTGGCCTGGGTCTTTTCCTGGGCCGGTTCTTTGGACTGGATCTTTACCTGGGCCTGTTCTTTGGCCTGGGTCTTTACCTGGGCCTGTTCTTTGACCTGGGCCAGTTCTTTGGACTGGGTCTTTTCCTGGGCCAGTTCTTTGGCCTGGGTCTTTTCCTGGGCCAGTTCTTTGGACTGGGTCTTTACCTGGGCCTGTTCTTTGGCCTGGGTCTTTACCTGGGCCTGTTCTTTGACCTGGGCCAGTTCTTTGGACTGGGTCTTTTCCTGGGCCAGTTCTTTGGCCTGGGTCAGTTCTTTGGCCTGGGTCTTTTCCTGGGCCAGTTCTTTGGCCTGGGTCTTTTCCTGGGCCAGTTCTTTGGGCTGGGTCTTTACCTGGGCCTGTTCTTTGGCCTGGGTCTTTTCCTGGGCCAGTTCTTTGGCCTGGGTCTTTTCCTGGGCCGGTTCTTTGGACTGGATCTTTACCTGGGCCTGTTCTTTGGCCTGGGTCTTTACCTGGGCCTGTTCTTTGACCTGGGCCTGTTCTTTGGACTGGGTCTTTTCCTGGGCCAATTCTTTGGCCTGGGTCTTTTCCTGGGCCAGTTCTTTGGACTGGGTCTTTACCTGGGCCTGTTCTTTGGCCTGGGTCTTTACCTGGGCCTGTTCTTTGACCTGGGCCAGTTCTTTGGACTGGGTCTTTTCCTGGGCCAGTTCTTTAGCCTGGGCCAGTTCTTTGGACTGGGTCTTTTCCTGGGCCAGTTCTTTGACCTGGGCCTTTTCCTGGGCCAGTTTTTTGGACTGGGTCTTTTCCTCGGCCAGTTCTTTGGGCTGGGTCTTTTCCTGGGCCAGTTCTTTGGCCTGGGTCTTTTCCTGGGCCAGTTCTTTGGACTGGGTCTTTTCCTGGGCCAGTTCTTTGGCCTGGGTCAGTTCTTTGGCCTGGGTCTTTTCCTGGGCCAGTTCTTTGGCCTGGGTCAGTTCTTTGGCCTGGGTCTTTTCCTGGGCCAGTTCTTTGGCCTGGGCCAGGACTTTGGCCTGGGTCTTGTCCTGGGCCAGTTCTTTGGCCTGGGTCTTTTCCTGGGCCAGTTCTTTGGCCTGGGTCTTTTCCTCGGCCAGTTCTTTGGACTGGGTCTTTTCCTGGGCCAGTTCTTTGGCCTGGGTCAGTTCTTTGGGCTGGGTCTTTTCCTGGGCCGGTTCTTTGGCCTGGGCCAGGACTTTGGCCTGGGTCTTGTCCTGGGCCAGTTCTTTGGCCTGGGTCTTTTCCTGGGCCAGTTCTTTGGCCTGGGCCAGGACTTTGGCCTGGGTCTTGTCCTGGGCCTGTTCTTTGGCCTGGGTCTTTTCCTGGGCCAGTTCTTTGGACTGGGTCTTTTCCTGGGCCAGTTCTTTGGCCTGGGTCTTTTCCTGGGCCAGTTCTTTGGACTGGGTCTTTACCTGGGCCTGTTCTTTGGCCTGGGTCTTTACCTGGGCCTGTTCTTTGACCTGGGCCAGTTCTTTGGACTGGGTCTTTTCCTGGGCCAATTCTTTAGCCTGGGCCAGTTCTTTGACCTGGGTCTTTTCCTGGGCCAGTTCTTTGGCCTGGGCCTTTTCCTGGGCCAGTTTTTTGGACTGGGTCTTTTCCTCAGCCAGTTTTTTGGCCTGGGTCTTTTCCTGGGCCAGTTCTTTGGCTTGGGCCTGGACTTTGGCCTGGGTCTTGTCCTGGGCCAGTTCTTTGGCCTGGGCCAGGACTTTGGCCTGGGTCTTGTCCTGGGCCAGTTCTTTGGCCTGGGTCTTTTCCTCAGCCAGTTCTTTGGACTGGGTCTTTTCCTCGGCCAGTTCTTTGGACTGGGCCAGGACTTTGGCCTGGGTCTTTTCCTGGGCCAGTTCTTTGGACTGGGCCAGGACTTTGGCCTGGGTCTTTTCCTGGGCCAGTTCTTTGGCCTGGGTCTTTTCCTGGGCCAGTTCTTTGGACTGGGCCAGGACTTTGGCCTGGGTCTTTTCCTCGGCCAGTTCTTTGGATTGGGCCAGGACTTTGGCCTGGGTCTTTTCCTGGGCCAGTTCTTTGGCCTGGGTCTTTTCCTGGGCCAGTTCTTTGGCCTGGGCCAGTTCTTTGGGCTGGGTCTTTTCCTGGGCCAGTTCTTTAGCCTGGGTCAGTTCTTTGGCCTGGGTCTTTTCCTGGGCCAGTTCTTTGGCCTGGGTCTTTTCCTCGGCCAGTTCTTTGGACTGGTTCTTTTCCTGAGCCAGTTCTTTGGCCTGGGCCAGTTCTTTGGCCTGGGTCTTTTCCTGAGCCAGTTCTTTGGCCTGGGCCAGTTCTTTGGCCTGGGTCTTTTCCTGGGCCAGTTCTTTGGCCTGGGCCAGGACTTTGGCCTGGGTCTTGTCCTGGGCCTGTTCTTTGGCCTGGGTCTTTTCCTCGGCCAGTTCTTTGGCCTGGGTCTTTTCCTCGGCCAGTTCTTTGGACTGGGTCTTTTCCTGGGCCAGTTCTTTGGCCTGGGTCTTGTCCTGGGCCAGTTCTTTGGCCTGGGTCTTTTCCTGGGCCAGTTCTTTGGACTGGGTCTTTACCTGGGCCTGTTCTTTGGCCTGGGTCTTTTCCTGGGCCAGTTCTTTGGACTGGGTCTTTACCTGGGCCTGTTCTTTGGCCTGGGTCTTTTCCTGGGCCAGTTCCTTGGCCTGGGTCTTTTCCTGGGCCAGTTCTTTGGACTGAGTCTTTACCTGGGCCTGTTCTTTGGCCTGGGCCAGTTCTTTGGACTGGGCCAGTTCTTTGGACTGGGACTTGTCCTGGGCCAGGTCTTTGGCCTGGGCCAGTTCTTTGGCCTGGGTCTTTTCCTGGTCCTGTTGCTTGGTCTGGGCCAGTTCTTTGACCTGGGTCTTTTTCTGGGCCAGTTCTTTCGCCTGGGTCAGTGCTTTGGCCTGGGTCTTTTCCTGGGCCAGTTGTTTGGCCTGGGTGTTGTCCTGGGCCAGTTCTTTGGCTTGGGTCTTTTTCTGTGCCAGTTGTTTGGCCTTGGTCTTTTTCTGGGCCAGTTGTTTGGCCTGGGCCAGTTGTTTGGCCTGGGTCTTTTTCTGGGCCAGTTCTTTGACCTGGGTCTTGTCCTGGGTCAGTTCTTTGGCCTGGGTCTTTTCCTGGTCCTGTTGCTTGGTCTGGGCCAGTTCTTTGACCTGGGTCTTTTTCTGGGCCAGTTCTTTGGCCTGGGTCAGTTCTTTGGCCTGGGCCAGGACTTTGGCCTGGGTGTTGTCCTGGGCCAGTTCTTTGACCTGGGCCAGTTCTTTGGCCTGGGCCAGGACTTTGGCCTGGGCCGGGACTTTGGCCTGGGTGTTGTCCTGGGCCAGTTCTTTGGCCTGGGTCTTTTTCTGGGCCAGTTGTTTGGCCTGGGCCAGTTGTTTGGCCTGGGTCTTTTTCTGGGCCAGTTCTTTGGCCTGGGTCAGTTCTTTGGCCTGGATTAGTTCTTTGGCCTGGGTCTTTTCCTGGGCCAGTTCTTTGGCCTGGGTCTTTACCTGGGCCTGTTCTTTGGCCTGGGTGTTGTCCTGGGCCAGTTCTTTGGCCTGGGTCTTTTTCTGGGCCAGTTCTTTGGCCTGGGCCAGTTGTTTGGCCTGGGTCTTTTTCTGGGCCAGTTCTTTGGCCTGGGTCTTTTCCTGGGCCAGTTCTTTGGCCTGGGTCTTTACCTGGGCCTGTTCTTTGGCCTGGGTCAGTTCTTTGGCCTGCATCAGTTCTTTGGCCTGGGTCTTTTCCTTGGCCAGTTCTTTGGCCTGGGCCAGGACTTTGGCCTGGGTCTTGTTCTGGGCCAGTTCTTTGGCCTGGGTCTTTTCCTCTGCCAGTTCTTTGGCCTGGGCCAGGACTTTGGCCTGGGTCTTGTCCTGGGCCTGTTCTTTTGCCTGGGCCAGTTCTTTGGACTGGGTCTTTACCTGGGCCTGTTCTTTGGCCTGGGTCTTTTTCTGGGCCATTTCTTTGGCCTGGGGCTTTTTCTTGGCCAGTTCTTTGGCGTGGGTCAGGACTTTGGCCTGGGTCTTGTCCTGGGCCAGTTGTTTGGCCTGGGTCTTTTCCTGGGCCAGTTCTTTGGCGTGGGTCAGGACTTTGGCCTGGGTCTTGTCCTGGGCCAGTTGTTTGGCCTGGGTCTTTTCCTGGGCCAGTTCTTTGGTCTGGGGGGGCAGTTCTTTGGCCTGGGTCTTTTTCTGGGCCTGTTGTTTGGTCTGGGCCAGTTCTTTGACCTGGGTCTTGTCCTGGGCCAGTTTTGTGGCCTGGGTGTTTTCCTGGGCCTGTTCTTTGGTCTGGACCTGGGCCTGTTCCAGGAGGCCCAGGAACAGGAACTGGATCTGGTTCTGGCCCCGGCCAGAAGAGTCCAGGTCCAGAAGCAACCTGACATGCTCATCTCCCTCCATTATAATCTGTCGTTCCTGGCTGCTCCAGTTCTTCTGGGCCTGGGTCTGTTCCTGGTTCTGGGCAGAAGAGTCCAGACCCAGAACTAGCTTGTGATGTTCCTCTGCCTCAATCATCAGCTGATGTTCCTGGCTGCTCCATTTCCTCACCTGCCTCTGGTTACCTTGGGCCTGTTCCTTGGCCTGGACCTGTTCCAGGAGGCCCAGGGACAGGAACTGGATCTGGTTCTGGCCCCGTCCAGAAGAGTCCAGGTCCAGAAGCAGCCTGACGTAACAATAATAATAATAATAATAATAATAATAATAAACATTAGTTATATAGAACAAAAAACAGAGTTTACAAAGTGCTTTACAGAAAAAATAATAACAGACAGAAAGACAAAACTACAATAAGTTAAAAGCCAAACCTTAAAGGAATAATTCACCCAAAAATGAAAATTCAGTCTTTATTTACTCAACCCCATGCCAGTAGAAAATCGGGTAACAGTCCCGGAGATCCCCGGAAGAAGTACATTGCAGCTTTCTCCAAAAGAACTGAAGGTGCAGGAGACCTGTCTTCAGCGTTCAAAAAGTAATGGAAAATAACCATAAAATGGCTCCATGCAGTTCTCACAGCTTAATCCAAGTCTCTTGAAGCCAACCCAAAGTGCCTTGAAAAGACCGATGGATCGCCACTCTAGCTGTTGCTTTCAAAATACGTCACGTTTGTGCGCACCCGGCCTCGATAGGTAAGACTAGCTCGAATTACCAGAAACAAGACTTCCGGTTTGGCCGTTTAGCCTTCAAAATAAAAGCGCAAGATTTAAGAATAGGTAGAAATACTATTTTAAACCAGTTACTTTGTATTTAATCGTCAAATTCAATAAGTGAGCACCCATATCAATGTTTGATGTCATAATAATAATGATGATAATGAAAAATGCCATAAAGTGTGCCATTTTTAACTTTAACGCTGCATTACACTGTGCAGAATACATACAGGACAGAAACTAAAGTAGACATCAAACATTCATTTTTGGGTGAACTATTCCTTTAAAAAGTGATTTAAAAATAGTAACAGATTCAGACAATTTTACAGTGGGAGGCAGACTGTTCCACAGTCTAAGTGCCATGACTGCAAATGCTTTATCACCCTTTGACTTCAGTCTGCATGTTGGAACAGCCAAGAGACCTTGGTTTGAAGACATAAGGGACCTTGTGGTCTGGTATGAAGCAATGAAAATGAAGCAATTCAATGATGTAGTCAGGTGCCTGCTCATGCAAGGCCTTATATGTAATTTGAAAGTTTACATTTTTTTTTAAACTTAATTCTGAACTTTATTGGAAGCCAGTATAAAGAGGTTAAGACAGGTGTTATGTGTGACGTACGCTTAGATTTGGTCAACAATGTTGCTGCAGAGTTTTGAACTAATTGGAGCCGTGCCAAGGCAGACTGATTCAGGCAGGTAAACAATGCATTGCAATAGTCTAAACGTGATATCACTTTATCATGCTTAAGCACGATGGAAGACAGCAAATCAGAAAACTGCCTTGTGGGAAAACTGCCTTGTGACTTGGGAGGACGATAGATAACAACACACATAACAGGACTATCAACACAGACAATCTTAAACATTAGTACTTCAAAAGTAGAGAATTCACAGGCTTTAGCAGGACTGCATTTTAGCAGGGCCATCTTAACATTGTAGCTTTGAAGACCAGTCTTTACTGGGGGGGCTGGCTTAATAGTGCTGAGGTACTGTGGTTAACACCAGATGATGGTGATGTTTATCAGTACTTGGCATTACAAGTTCAATAGATGCGATACCTGACATGCTCATCTGCCTCCATTATCATCTGTCGTTCCTGGCTGCTCCAGTTCTTCTGGACCTGAGTGTGTTCGTGGTTCTGGGCAGAAGAGTCCAGACTCAGAACCAGCTTGTGAAGTTCCTCTGCCTCAATCATCAGCTGATGTTCCTGGCTGCTCCATTTCCTCTCCTGTCTCTTGTCTCCTTGGAGCCGAGCCTGGGCATCAGTGTTTCTCTCAGCAGGGGGCTCCAGGTAGGCTCTCCGCCCTGCAGAGCAGTGGGCGGGGCTTACCTGGGCCTCCTCCAGCCGGGTGTTCTGCTGCACCTTCATGTTCTTCTTCCTCTTGCTTCTATGTGTTTTCTGTATCGCCTCCATCGCGTCAAGAAATGAAATGGCTTTCTGGGCCTCTGCGCGCACTTTGCTACCTTGGAGTTGTGACATCAGAATGCTTCCACTGGCCTCATTGTGACATGACACTGTGTGAGGACAGTGCCATTCCAAGTTCCGCTAGGGTTAGATGCTGTGTTTTAGATTTTATTTTTTTATAAATATTTGCTAAATCAATGTTTTTGTAAAAGTGTAAAAGTATATTTTGGTTCTTGGTAAAATACAGTAGTCTACTGGCACCGTCTTCATGTAACAGCAAAAGTTGGTACATTTCAGAAAGGGAATGTGCTAGAAAAAAAAAAGTTTAGATACTTTAGATGGTCCATGTTTATTCAGTTAGTGATTATTTTGACATAACATTACATATGTTTTTAATACTGAAATATATTTTTGATATCAGAGTTGCACTTCAACTTAAAGATGATTTTTGAAAGAAAGTTAAATGTAGACAAAGTGTCAGAATAAACTTTGAGCTGCTCACACTCATCACTTCAGTGTTTCTTATTCCAGACTGTGGAGCATCTTGCTGCTGAGGCTGCTCACATTATCAACAGCTCATACCGAGAACATTTAGTTCCACTGTCTAATTACAGTTCAAATGAATGTCATCTACATGTATATGAATATCTGGCACATTTCAACATATTATCAAGCATTTCTCTAAATATATTCTGAAATATACAGTATGCGAAATGTGTTTTTGCAGCTTGGACTGGCTCTGATGTAACTGAATGGTCTGTGATCCCAGCAAACAAACCTGAGAACTGCATCCTGACTTGATTTCTTATCAATACTGATCTGACAGCATGAAAGATTTATTATTCCAGACTACAGTGTTGGTAATAACTGATGCCCTGCATTTAAAATGCTGAGGAAATATTTTCTCCCGTTAGACTTTTCCATGTAATCTGAGAATTCATAATTTCAATTAACTGTACAAAGGACTGTATATAACAAGTGCTGAGAGGCACACCCATAACATTTCAGTCATCTGCATTTATTTAAGCATCTACACAGCAATGAGCATAAGGGACATGTAGCCTACATAATGCTAATAAGACTTATTTATACGTATGCTTATTTGAAAGCACACTTAAAGGCATTAGGCTCCATCAGGTGGCACAAATACAGTATATATAAATGAATGTAATGCAAACCAATGGGAATCTGAGTCGGGTGACAAAATCATTCAAATCATGGCAATCAAGGCTAATATGAGCGTGTTGCCAAAGATGACAAGATGGTTTTTAAATGCAGTTCATGTGTTCAGAGGAAACACACTGGGGAAAGTGCTGTAAAACCTCAATCAGGGTCAGAAGACAAAACAGCAGAGAGCTGTGTATCAACATCTGCAGTTGTAGTCGTGGGTTCAACAAATCCCACTGCATCCATTGTGCAAAATTATTTTCTAAATATTAAACAGCAGAGAGTAGTGAGAAATCTGTATATTGTAATAATAATAATAATGAACTTTATTTGTAAATTTTGTACCTTTCATGCATGGTTTGCAGCTCAAAGTGCTGGACATAAAATAAATCATTAAAAGAAGTAAAAACAACACAACCAATTAAAACAAAGAAACAACAGAAGAGACAAAAACAGTAAGGGTAAAATAATAATAGAAATAGAAAGCTGCATCTATCCTGCATCAGTGCTGCAGTGGCTGCTGTAGGCAATCATTTCTTAACTGCTACACAGTCAAAACTAAATTAGTATACTGTAACAGAAAGACCAAAAAACGAAAACCAAACTTTCGGCAGCAATCAATTTCAGGCTGGAGCAACAGTTCAGGCCAAGTGCTGCGAGCGTGGAGCTACAGGGAATCTGCAAATGTAAGACTTAATAAGACTTTTTTTTAAATGCCACCTGGAATCGAATTGAAGACAGATTTAAAAACCAAAATAAAGAAACAAAGCTGGCAAAACCGGCCTGTTTCTGATGGAACAGAGCTAATAACACTTCTGAAAGTATAAAATGAGCAGTATAAGAAGGACAACAGGAGATTAAATGTTAAGTACATGAAGTCCAACTGTGTTTAGTAAAGCAGACAGGATGCAGATTGTTCTACTAACCCTGTTCTGTATTAGAGTGAACATGCAGCGCAAAGAAACCTGTTATTACATCCTCTAATAACTGGATTTAAGACCTTTTAAAACTTTTTAAGGCCTCAGATTTAGATGAAAAGTCTGAAAAATCTTAACATAACTTAAGGATCTGCAGATACCCTGAGTGAAAAAAGTGGGATTTCGATGACAGCTTGTTCTGCATGCAAGAACCCGTGTTGTTTGGAGCGTGTACAGATGGAGGCCTGGCGCTGTAGCTGTGGGTTTGTTTCAGCGTGCAGATGGACGGGGTTTCATCCTCGGTCTCAGACGCCGAAGATGATTCTGAGGTCGGCCAGGGAGAGTTTGGTGAAGGAGCTTCCTGTTCCCGACAGCACCTTCTGGGCCAGCTCCTTCTTCTTCTCCTGCAGCGTGGAGATCTTATCCTCCACCGTGCCCTCACACACGAACCTGGAGGCACACACACACACACGTATCTGTTTATTAATATGCACATACATGCCCACAGACATACCAAAGTGCTGACTGTTACCTGTGGATGGTGACGTCTTTGCGCTGTCCCACTCTGTAGATGCGGTCGCAGGCCTGGTCCTCCAAGGCCGGGTTCCTGTCAGAGGCACAAGCAGCTCAGGGGTCAAAGGTCAAAACTCCACTACTGTCCCACTCAACCGTAAATAGATTTTGCTAGTTGATTGACATTATCTATTGTGTGTGAGAAGTGGATTTGTTATGTTGAACCCATCAGTTTCCATCAGTCAGTTACCAGACCCGGGTAAAACAGTATTTGGAAATAATTCATAGTGTTTGTTTTAATCTCCATAGAGTAGCAGCTGGGTGGGGTTTAAGCGCACCAGTATGATGCCGGTCGTGTTAGATAAGATACCAGTCACATAAAACAACACTAATTTGACTTTCAAATATGTTCCTGTGAATGGCTAATCTTTTTGACACTGTGCTGACCTGTGGCAAACCCCACCCACCTGCTGCGTCAAGTACCAAGGATTACATGCAAATATACTCTGATCTGGGTCTGGTGTGCACGTGTGTGTGTGTGTGTGTGTGTGTGTCTCACCAGTGCATGTCCATGAGGAAGAGGTGGTTTCCTCCGATGAGGTTAAGCCCCACCCCTCCAGCACAGAGAGAAACCAGCATCACCTGGAGCACAAATTCACAAACTGCTATAAATACTCACAATATGTAATGTCAGGCAACACTTTACACTGGACTAGATCTACTGTATTAACCTTTGGAAAAATATCATCAGCACTAGGGCTGCACAATACTGACAAATAATCATATTGTGGTTTTTCAAGATTTTTCGGTATTTCACAAAATAAACATTTTTAATAAAAAACTGAGATATTGTTGCTTAACATTTGTTCTGTTGGAATACAATGATTTTTTTTTCCAATGTGCATTTAATTTATAGACCAGAAACTGGGCTCAGCAACAGAACACCATGTTTAGGAGTTCATTTTGAGCAGCCGCCACTCTGATAAAGTAATTGCAGACTCTTGCAATTTGGAAATTGAAGCAGTTCATATTGTGCTTTGCAATTTTTTAAAGTGTACAATTACCCTTACCCAGTCCTTACCAAGTAGAACTGTGTCCTTATAATACTTTTCCATAGTTAACACACAGGTTAATTCATTGGAATAAGGCTGTAGTAAAGTGCAACCTAAGACAGGTTAGTTGATTTGGAAATATGCACACAGTGTGCCTGAAACAGAAATTCAACAAAATCAACAAACAAAATCCACTGGACTTAATCTAAATCGAACCCCTCGCCCCGGCAGTTGGGCTCAGTTACCTGCGGTCCTTCGGGGTTGGTGTTGAACTCCTCCACCAGGTCGATGCGGCGCTTGGGGTTGACCGTCCCGTCGATGACGGCGTACCTCAGGCCCAGCCGCCGCAGGTGAACCGCCACGATGTGGAGCATGCTGGTCCACTGGGACACGATCACACTGGACAGCAGACAGACGGGACAAACCGGGTTCGTTACATGTGAGAGGAGGCGAAACTTTAAAGTCACAATGAAGCCGCATTTTGAGAGCATCCTCAAAATCAGCATGAGGTCACCACTAAAGATTTTCTGATTATCAGGAAGTAAACGTAATGAGATTTTGATATAAAAATACAAAAAGGCCTTGCATATCAGTCAATCTTTTCCTGTTTTTCCTGGAAACTGTTTCAAAGTTTCAATGTAGACAGGACATTTATGAAAGTGTCGTTTTAATTTGTTCGATAAATATATAACTATCTGGAGATAGATTTAGGATATCACTGGATAAAGAAAGTCCGACTAAAATCTGAATGATGAGTCTGAGCTGAGACTGAGACTTCAGGCTTTTTACCTTTTCTGATCGTCGCTCCTCTGTCTGATCGCCTCCAGCTCAGAGACGATGGCAGAAATCTGGATGGAGAGATTGAGAAGAGTTACTTAATTTTAATTAGGAAAAACCAACAGGGGAGTGTCCTTCAAATTCCAATGGATGGGAAAGTGAGTTTTGAAAGTGAGAAATCTCAGCATCTGGCCAAGTAATCATTGAGTCATTGGTATTGATCCACAACCCTATCAACCCCCACAGATATGTTAATGTCATTTTCAAACTTATTTTCTGCCCTATTAAAACTTTCATTACAACTTTGATTCACTAATGAATGTCTTTATCATGCAAACTTCACATAGAGCTAGCTAATAAAATAAAACATTAGGTTAAGTTTACACATGCATAACCAACACATAACTAACGAAGAATAACCTGCATCGCAACACACTACATCTGCAACAGAATGATGCTGCGAATTAGGTTTTCTCTCGTTTAAAATGACTGAACTTCCATTAGAGAACATAGCGTCCAAGGCATTTGGTGTGATGGTGATGTTGGGTTGCCGAGACAACGCTTGCCCACCTTGCTGCTCTCGCTGGTGTCGTCAAAGAGCCGCGAGGCGAAGCGGCTGCCGTTGAGGGCCACGTGTCTTTTGAGGTCGGGGGCCGGACGGCGAGGGGCCGGAGGAGAGCGACAGAGCGCTCAGCTGCTCCTCCAGAGACAAGACGACCCCATCGCCCTGCAGCTCCGACTGGTCCAGAGTCTGATGAGAGAGAGAGAGAGAGGGAGAGAGAGAGAGAGAGAGAGAGAGAGAGAGAGAGAGAGAGAGAGAGAGAGAGAGAGAGAGAGAGAGAGAGAGAGTGAGAGAGAGAGAGAGAGAGAGAGAGAGAGAGAGAGAGAGAGAGAGAGAGGGAGAGAGAGAGGAGAGGGAGAGGGAGAGGGAGAGGGAGAGGGAGAGAGAGAGAGAGAGAGAAACAGACAGACGGAAAGTTATAACATTCAACACCACAAACTCTGTTTCTATCATCAACTGTCAAGGGAATTTTATGCAAACGCTTGAAATCTTGCAAAAAATTAAAAGTGAATCAGGTGTGTTCTCCCTCCCTGTTTTGACAGATGGCAGCAGCACAGTCAAAACAGCTGTGGTGTGGTGTGCGTGTGTGTTGTGTGTGTACCTTGCGGAGCAGAGACAGGTGGCAGCAGCACTGTCGGAGGCGCAGCTTGTGTGTGTGTGTGTGTGTGTGTGTGTGTGTACCTTGCGGAGCAGAGACAGGTGGCAGCAGCACTGTCGGAGGCGCAGTGTGTGTGTGTGTGTGTGTGTACCTTGCGGAGCAGGGACAGGTGGCAGCAGCACTGTCGGAGGCGCAGCAGCAGAGACAGGATGTGGACCGTGCTGGACACCTGCTGGGGCTGCTGGGAACTCGACACAGCAGGGTCCGACTGGGACACACCGAACTCCTGGGCCACTGGGGAGGGAACACACACACACACACACACATGAGAACTGGGGGCACTCAGTATGTAACAGCTTGTTTTGAACTCTAGATGCCACTCAAAGAAACACGTAATATAAAGGTGGTGGACAGTTTTATCCACAGCACAGGACAGTACCAAGAGTGTATGCATTTTTAGCATGGGTGGTCCCAGCTGCACCTCTAACCCAGGCAGTGTTAGTGCCATGCTCTAAATCTTGAATTATTGATTAAATAATTGATTGATTAAATCTCACCTTTGTCAAAGGGATTGGCAGTGGAAGAGTTTCCCTTGCTCAGATCGTTCCCCTCATGTCTCTTCAGGTAGTTCTGCAGCGTAGATCTAGGAGAGAAGAGCAACTGATCATGTCAAAATGTGTCTTCTTTTTTTTTTTTACCTTTATCTATCCAGGGAGGGTTTGATAAACATGCATGCTCGTTTTCAAGACCGATGCAACTTCACTCTAAGTTGCAGCGAACAGGTGTTCGGTCGAGTTGAATTTTTGAGCAAGAAATTTGCCTGATGCAGCGAAGCGAAAGCCAATCAGCTTCAGCAGCAATCCAACCTGACACCTGAACATTTATTTTCAAGCTCACTGCAGCGGTGTGTGTTTTCCATGAGCTCTAAGAAACGTCATGTATTCAAAACAGAAGCCAAGAAAGATGTGAGACTATCCCCGTTTCCTTTCTGTTGTGTCAAGTGGAGTCATCAAACATTTCACTGCTTCAATTTCAAGTCAAGTGACCAAACTCATATAAAAGAGTAAAGTGAACCAACATTTCGCCTCGCTTCCTGTTTGAATGTACGGTAAGACAATGTCACATTGACAATAACACTTAAAGCATCACACTGATATTCAAATGCAATATTAGCGCTGCACAATTACCGGCTAAAATGATAATTGTGATTATTTTGTGAGATACTGTGATCATCACTACTACACAATTATTACGCCCGATGGTTTAAAGAACAAATTCTTTTACTACACTTTTGGCATCTTTTACCAACATGTTGACTACTTTCAGCAACAGTGAATGTCCTAAATGAAATGTTTCAATATTGCCAATATCAATGATTTAATTGAGGAAAGCGTTAATCATTCATTAATCACCATGACTGCCTAGTAGCAGCCTTGTGATAAAGAAGGGACACAAATACAATGCTAGGAAGTAGAAAAGGATATGGGGTAGGTTTTCTTATAAATGGTGTGTTACAGTAGAATAAATGGGATGGTGTGTGTGTTACCTGGACTGGGCGAACACCACGTCGTACACTAGCCTGCTCGTCTGCAGACAGTTTGAGTCGGTGAACTCTGCAGGTCCGATCAGGAAGAGGACACACCTGAAACATCCAAGACCACACGCATTTTTCTTTATTTTTACTATTTTCCACATTTTAGACTAACAGTAAAGACATCAAAACTATGAAATAACACAAATGGAATTATGCAGCGACCAAAAAAGTGTTAAACAAATCAAAACCATCTTATATTTTAGATTCTTTAAAGCAGCCGCCCTTTGCCTTGATGGAAAGGCAAAGGCTTTGGAGAGAAATTCATACATAGGATCAACTTCACTATTTATATTTGTCTAAGAAACAAATTTCAAGCATTTAAGCAGAAGCCTTAGATCAAAATGGCTTTAAGAGAATGAAAAACACAGAACATTCAGTCAGGTAGGTCCAGACTGTTGACTGGTAGTTTAAGTTATGGTAAGGGTTAAGGCTAGAGGTTAGGGAATGAATGTACTCAATGTAAGGTCCTCATAAGGATAGAAGTACAAGGATGTGTGTGTATGTGTGTGTGTGTGTGTACCAGTGGTTTCCCTGTGGAGTCCCGCTGGTCTTTGGTCCGGCGCAGCAGCAGGTTCCTGGTCAGGATGTTGAGTTCTCCTCTCCTCCTCTCTGGAGCCGTTGTCAACCTGAGACTTCCACAGCTTGTACTCATCAAACGGAGAACAACGCAGGAACCTGAGAGAGAGAGAGAGAGAGAGAGAGAGGAGAGAGAGAGAGAGAGAGAGAGAGAGAGAGAGAGAGAGAGAGAGAGAGAGAGAGAGAGAGAGAGAGAGAGAGAGAGAGAGAGAGAGAGAGAGAGAGAGAGAGATACAAAATATGAGAAAATGTCAGAGACAGACGTCAATTACAGAAAAGTGTACTAAAATATCTTTGAAATACATTCCTGTAATTATCAAACCTTTCTGCCACATACTGAAAACTATTTAAAAAGAGCATTTTGCAAATAGTAACTGCAAAAAATTATGTCCATACTATTTGACCCAGGTGTGGGGTGTGTGTGTGTGTCTCAGCATTGCATATCAATAAGGAAGACGTGGTTCCCTCTAACCAGACTGAGCCCCAAACCTCAAGACAAACCAGCATGGAACCAGAACGTTTAACACTCTTCTCTGTACGTTGTTGTTTTCCTTACTTGAGCAGGGAGTACATGTCCAGCAGGTTGTTCTGGATGGGCGTGCCGGTGACGGCCCAGCGGGCGCGCGCCCTCAGCCGGCACACGGCCATGGAGGTCTGCACCTTCGGGTTCTTGATGTTGTGGGCCTCGTCCAGGACGACGCGGGCCCAGGCCACCCGCAGGAGGGGGGCCGAGCCGGACGGCTGGGGGACACAAGACGGGATCAAGTGTTAGTATAACTTTTATTTCCCCCCCGGTCACAGTGGGTAGTAAATTTTAAAAATTCACCAGCCACTTTGACATCTTTTCCAGCCAATTATATATTTAGAAAAGGGTAAAGACCAATATTTTGGGACGATATTGGCCTTTAATGAAATATTGGATATCATCCAGTCAGTGTCTCCTCCTCTGATGTGATGGAGGTTCCTCCTGCCCACAGATACAGAAAAACAGGCTTTTCTTTGCACATTTTATTTATTTGTTCAATAATGCTTTTGTAAATTGAATCTTCATTTAAAGGCAGTAATGTCTCCCAGAGTTTCTCTACCACTGAACATGTGTGGTGGGTCACTCTGCTTTAAAGAGCTGCTGACACTAAAATAATTTCATCAGTCTGGTTTCAGTGGAGAGTTTTAGTGTCCCATGATGGTCTGAATGCTGTTTCAAAGGCTTTGGGGAAACACTGAAAACTTGTATTTTTTTGGCCTGGTCAAATTTAACATCAGCAATCGGCGACGTCAGTCTAAAAAAGATATCAGTATCGGCACTCAAAAATCCATAGTCGAAACCCTAATTTAACATAGAATAAGACAAGCAGTTACTTTGGCTTCAACAAGGCTCACTTTGATTCCCTGCATCATAAAGGAGATCAAGGGTGTGCAGTGAGTGTCATTGCTCTTTCCGCCCAAAAAATACTGCACACCACATCGATCATGAGATTAGTTTCAGATATTAAGTTTTGCAGTGGAAGTGTAATTCTCTGATAGGGAAAGTACTGCAGCCAGATCGCACTGCTTCCTGCTAGAGAAACGCCACGTACCACATCCTCAGCATCCTTGCTGGGCTGCTCCGCCTCCTCCTTCTTGACGGGGATCTCCTTGGAGACCAGACTGTACGTCGTCACCACCACATCATGCTCCGCCAGCCTGGGGCACAGACAGACACAGACACATTACACATTAAGAGTGCAAGGAAATGGGTAAGAGATGGAGAGACCGGGAGTTAAGGTATGGCACCGAGAGTCTCAGTCCTCTAACAAGAGAACTGCGGTGCGGTTCGTTAGGAGAGAGAACGTAATCCAACCAACTACAGGAAACCACCCCAAAATGCAAGGGATTATGGGTAGACGGAGACGGACGCGATTCCTCATGCTTGGAAAGCCTTGCAGAACAAAATGACTCTTGACTGATGCTCATATTCAGCTGTTTCTTCATGTGTTCTTAACTGGTATGAACACCAGAGAGGAAGAGACAGACAAGTCCATCATGTTACAGTCACTGGAATCAGATTTACCAAAATTCTGTCCAATAAACATTCTACTTCTGAGTCATGTGACTTTTGTTTACAAGTCCTGGTTCACTTGCAATCAACCTAACCAAATATAAAAAATGCAAACTTTTCCACTCTGGTTCAGACCAAAGAAAACAAACCGCTGGTGTGAAAGCGGCCGAATACAAACAATGAAGTTGAACTTGACCGAAATAGAAACGCACGCGAATACAGTGCTGCACACAACATTTGTGTAAACTCACTGCAGCTTTGTATTGTTAGTATATTTACACTACATGCCAGCAGGGGGCGCATGAAGATTAAAGAGGCAACCGTAACCAAGGGAAAACAGAAACAGCGGTGACCAAAACAACAACAACGGCTGCAGTGAAAGAGTGACAAAGATAGAAAAATAGAAGCCATTTCGCTCATTTTACTCTTTAATCTAGTGCTGAAAAAAAGATGTAAACAAAAGCAATGAACCGGAAGAGGAAAGGAGAAACTTTTCCATATTTTAGACCAATCACAGACGGTCATTTTTTTCCACAAACATGGCCTTTCTTTCCCCCACAAGAACCGTTTCTACGACAAAGAGTGCAGGAAAGATAGAACAACAAGAGGTAGAAGTGCACATTGTAGTGGTAGAGGTGTGTGTGTGTGTGTGTGTGTGTGTGTGTGTGTGTGTGTGTGTGTATGTGTGTGTGTGTGTGTGTGTGTGTGTGTGTGCACGGTGCCCTCACACTCTGGCGCTCCTCTCCCGGTTGGGCCCGTGGTACAGGTACACACTCAGCTTGTCGCTCCTGACGTGTCTTTCGATCTCCTTCTTCCAGTGGTGAACCAGGGAGGCGGGGCAGATGATCAGCGTGCCTTTAGAGACCAGCAGGCTGGAGTCTGGAGGAGGGAAACATCAACACTGTCAGACCCAAAAACACACTGCAAAACATTTCACTTCCCACACTTGCATTACTTTTATTTCCTGTTCCCGGATTTCACTCTCAAGTTTGGATTCCTAAGTTCCTGTGTGTGGAGAAGTGACCAAACCTGACACCAGAATTTAATTTGGGCAAATACAGCGAATCTACAGCGTTAATGGGGAAGGGACGCTCTGCTCTGTTGCAGCCCTGCTTTATGATTTAGGATGATAAGACTACTCTATTTTTTCCTAATGAGTTACTAAATATTCCTATGTATAATTAGCCTGATATTCAGACTGAATGGCTTCGTTACCATCACTCCATTATTTTCTGAATCCCTTGTCAAAATCTGAAAAGTGGGCGGGACGCGATTCAGGAGTCTGGAACCAGGCTAACGTATAATCTAGGTATCAAACTATGAGCTATTATATTTTGTGACATTTCTTTTATTTATTCAATTATCACAAACACAACAGAAATGAATCTGTCACATTCACAGAAGTCAGTAAATTCACAAGAGAGTAGAGACATTATAAAATATGGATTGCATGGACAGTAATAAGCCTGTCTTGTTATATTCTGTCTGACAGATGGAAACCGCGGCTCTACTCACCGCTCTTGGAGATCCAGCCCTCCAGCTTCTTCTCTTCCTCCTTCTCATCCTCCTCTTTTGCCTTCTTCTTCTTGGCCAGTATGAGAGCAATCATGGTCAGAGTTTTCCCCAGACCCATGTCATCCGCTGAGTCCAGGCAGGAGAAGAAGAGGAAGAAGAAGAAGAAGAAGAATAAACAACCATGTGATGCTTCATTATTAATCCCCTGTAGAGAAATTCTCTTTTTGCTGTTTCACTTTTTATTAAGAAGTGCCACAATTATCAAGGTTGTGATCAGGAACACAAAAATGTAGGAAAAGCTCATGGACTTTGAAGGCCAACTAGCGGTTAACTGAAGTGGATAAATATGATTTTAACGACTATTTCCTGCTTTTTGTTTTTGAATGGGGCGTTTCACAGCTGCTTATTTCTGACTCCATAAGCAGAAAATAAATGGTGAACTTACCCAGAATTCCTCCACAGGGCTTCTGGGTTTCTCTCCACAGCAGCCAGGCCAACGCTCTCCTCTGATGGGGCAGGAGCGACACCTGACCGACCAATCACAGGAAGACAGTGTTAACAGAGCAACACCTGACCGACCAATCACAGGAAGACAGTGTTATCAGAGCGACACCTGACCGACCAATCACAGGAAGACAGTGTTAACAGAGCGACCTGACTGACCAATCACAGGAAGACAGTGTTATCAGAGCGACACCTGACCGACCAATCACAGGAAGACAGGGTTAACAGAGTGACCTGACCGACCAATCACAGGAAGACAGGGTTAACAGAGTGACCTGACCGACCAATCACAGGAAGACAGGGTTAACAGAGTGACCTGACCGACCAATCACAGGAAGACAGTGTTAACAGAGCAACACCTGACCGACCAATCACAGGAAGACAGTGTTATCAGAGTGACCTGACCGACCAATCACAGGAAGACAGTGTTATCAGAGCGACACCTGACCAACCAATCACAGGAAGACAGTGTTAACAGAGCGACCTGACCGACCAATCACAGGAAGACAGTGTTATCAGAGCGACCTGACCGACCAATCACAGGAAGACAGTGTTATCAGAGCGACACCTGACCGACCAATCACAGGAAGACAGTGTTATCAGAGCGACACCTGACCGACCAATCACAGGAAGACAGAGTTAAGAGTGACATGACTGACCAATCACAGGAAGACAGTGTTATCAGAGTGACATGACCGACCAATCACAGGAAGACAGTGTTATCAGAGCGACCTGACCGACCAATCACAGGAAGACAGTGTTAACAGAGTGACATGACCGACCAATCACAGGAAGACAGTGTTAACAGAGTGACATGACCGACCAATCACAGGAAGACAGTGAGGCTACAATTAAGGAGTTTTACAGCTGCAGGTAATCTTTGGTCCATGAATAAAAACCTTTCATCAGACTCAAACTCAGTAAATCCTGCACACTGACATCAAATTTTTTTTTTTTTAACAAAATCACTTTTCTTTACACAAGATCTAAAGATTTTATGACAAGAAAAACTCAAACTTTAAATCACAATTGCAATATTCTGTCAAATAATCACAATTATTTTCTGCCAATGTCTTTCTGCTGTACTAGCTAACTGAGTGAGCGACGGAGGATGAGACCTTGATGCCTCGGGGGTCGGGGGCCTCGGCCTCGGGGGCGGGGCAGGACTCCAGCGACCCGTGCAGATGGTCGATGGCCTCGCAGGTCGCGTTCTTCACCGCCAGCAGACGGTTCTCGGTCATCCTGCCGCCGTAGAACGCCTGAGCCTGCGGGTTCGCTGAAAACACAAGGGTGTCGGTACAGTTTAACCGAACAAGCAACAAATCAAAACCACTAGGGATGAGACGATCTGCTTATCTCACCATACGATTCGTTAGCCGATATGTGGTTTATGATTCAATACAACGATGATGCCATGTAATAAATAAAAGTTCAATGACAACAAAGTCTGACTGTGCAGAATTCTAGCGATGGCATTGGCTGCCAGAATGTAAACAACAATTTAAAAATGTCATTACAAAGTGAAAACAATATAATTTGGATGGAGAGCTTGTGAAACTGTGATGGTCAAGCGTCTCATTTGTGATTACTACAGCAGAATAAAATCGAACTAATATCACCATTCATTTTTCTGACCCACGATATGTATTAAAAAATTTTGTATTGCGATATATTGAATTTCCCTATAGTCATCATACAATTCAGGATGTAAAAAGGTGTCTCTCTCTCAGCCTACCTCCATACATCTGGGTGAATCCCTGGCTGAGCTGGAGGCCCAGGGAGCCTGAGGCCTGGTGGGGGGCGGGGCCTGGGGCCGGGGGGGCGGGGAGCAGGACGGTCCCGCCCTGCCGACTGAACGGGTTGACCTGACTGCGAATGGGAGCCGGATCGACAGCGCCGCCGCTGCGTTCGCCCCGGGACTCTGAAAATGATTCGGACGTCAACATTCCTGAGAAGGCCGACACTGACGGCGATAAACAGTCAAATTAATTAGTCAGATAAAGGGGAGAGTCGTCTATACAAAGAGATACTTTAACATACGTAACATTTCCATTACAAGATTGGGAAAATTCAAACGTTATTTTCTTTTTCAGAAGTCATAGGGTGCGAGGAATGATACAGCAAACATTTGACTGAGAGACATAATATTTGTGCTACAGTATGTCGATTCAATTCTGCTGTACAACATTTAAAAAAAGAACAGACCGTGATTCCTGTTGCAGTGCCAATGGAGAATGGAAAACCCTATCCCTACTTTACAACATTTAAAGAATTGCTGCAACGGCTGCTTGAGGGCAAAGACGCGATAGATTATGAGTACTGCCACTTTTATTAGCAGTATAGCTGGTCTGGTACTTCACAAGTGGTAAAGCTAATAAGTCAAAACAGTAGGAAAACTACAAAGAGGAACTGTAACTTTATGTGACGCAAGTAATAACAGAAGCAGCCATTGTGGAAGTTTCAGTTTTAAGTCCATGCCTTACATGATGTGACAGCGAACTACAACTAAATCTGAATGTTTCGAGCTGATTGAGAGACTCAAGATTCATGCTACAATACACCCATTCAATTCTGCTGTACAACATTTAAAGAAGAACAGGCTGCGATGCTGCAGTGTTCAGTGACTCCTATAGTGGCCACTTTAATTAGCAGTACAGGTGAAGGATTGACTGAGAGAGATTCAGAAAGCCCATTTATTTCTATAACAGCAGCAGTGGAGCGGAGGTCTTCTGCTCTTTAACATGATAACAACATTAGTCCTACAGGTACAGGAAGGCAGTTACCAGGCTGAGAGGCAGCGGTGAGGCTCAGAGACTCCAGCGCATCCTCCAGCTCTTTGACCTGAGTCCTCAACCTCTGGCCTTTGTCAGGCAGAGCCGACACGTTCACCACCGACAGAGTGGCCTGAATGGAGGGGGGGGGATGGATAAACAGACAAATACAGAGAGAAATTAAAGGATAACTCCTGTTTCATACATGTGATAGTTTAAGAATCAAGTAAGACAGCAAAGCATGGTTTGGCTAATGGGTGACTGCCACAAAAACTTTTATTATTAAACTTGTATAATCCTTTAAAGCTGCTCTAGGCAAGATTTTTATGTAAAACTACACCACATCCTACTTGTAGTGACCACTAGGAGACTGATGTGAATGTTTTTCCCCAGTCAGCAACTGTATTTGCAGTAAATCATAAATGCAGCATTTATTGACATCACGACGTTACATGATTTCTGGGTATTGAAGTCCTTCAAACTTTCAAAAAAATGAGCAGTTACTGTCCACTGCCACTTGGGGCCGCCAAAGTGCGAAGTTGCCTAGTGCAGCTTTAAAAGATCAACGAGGAAACTAAAAAGGTAGACGACACACTAAACCTCCCTCACCTTTTTCTGTTTGAGCTGGGCGGAGAGCAGGCTGTGCAGCCCACTGGGGTCTTCCTGTTGACCTTTGACCTGGGAGGCCGACTGGAACCCTGGGAAGGAGGTCAGGGTCTTCTGGACGGCGGCCACAGGAGGAGTTTTCTGAGTAGCAGGCTTCACCGACACCAACTGGACATCATCATCATCATCACTAAACTCCCCAAACTTGGTGATCACTGCAGATCCTTCAGACTTGTTCTGGTTAGTCGGTGGTTTATCGTTTTGGGTTTCAGATCTCGGTTTGTCTTTGTGATCTTTGGTTCCAGTGGAGTCTGGATGTGTTGGTTTGTTAGATGGGGGGGTTTTGGTGTTTGCGGTGTCTCTGGGAGAAGAGTTAGAGACACTCTTCTTCATCTCAGAGTCGGCTTCTTTACCCGGACGGTTTTTGGCAGCTTTGACAGCACCAGGTGGTTCCTGGGTCGAATCCCTGTCAGGATCCTTTGAGGTTTTATGTGTTTTATCAGCGTGAGGAGACTTGACGCCGGCAGTAGAACATGCTTTCTCCGCTTCTCTTCCCTCTTTGCGGTTCTCTTTAGTTTTGCCTTGCATCTCGTCCGCCATCTTTTTCTCACCGTCAGCTTTGGGACCGTTTCTCTCCTCGTCTGAAACTCTCTTCTTTACCTTCATCCCCGGCGGAAGCTGTTTACCTCGATACGTGTCCGACGGGCTCTCCTCCTCTTTTTCTCCTGCACTTTTACTCTCCCCATCTACCTTCTGATCGCTCTCTTTACCTCCACCTTTCGTCTGGCCGTCTTCCTCCTCTCCTCCACCCTGCGCCCTCCTCCACTCGGAGTCCTTGTCCGTCTTGCCGGGGGCCTTGAAGGGGTTTCGGACAGGCAGCAGGCAGGAGGGCTGCAGCTGTCTGTTGGACAGAGGGTTCCTCTTCTCCTTGTCTGGCTGCAGGGATGGGATGACAATGGCCATTTTGAAAATAGGGTAGAATACAGATTTCAGGGATGTGACCAGGACAACTTAAAACGCAGTAAATACTGGGGGAAAACAGGATTTCATAGATTAGTTAGAGAGACAAAGGGATCAACACAGAAAAACCAAATCACATCCCTAAGACGTGGAAATTCAAGTCATTTAACTTTGACTTGAGTTACTAATTTGAGAACTCATGGCTGATCCTCACAAGTAAGGACCTGGGGCTCGACTTGCCCCTTTTGAAAATGACTTGCTATTCAAACAAAGGCGACTACGACCCACTGTGTTCCTGATGTAAATTTCCATGACTTTCCCTAACTACACCGACAAATGCAAGGAATGTGTGAAACAACAAACTATATTCCTGGAAAGTGACCCATTTGTAAAATCCCCTGATATTCCCTGACTTCCCCAGAGAATTTAGCAAATTTCCCGACTTTCATTGTCTACACCTCTCTCTAAATTCCATGATATTCCAGGAATTTCGTGACCAGTGGGAATCCTGTTGGACACTTCTGGTATCAAACATGTGCAAAAGAATAACTTGAAATACAGAACTTATATTGTCTTCTAAAGCTAATGAGTCCCAGGCACTTCTAATGACAACAATATTTACTGTATATTAATATTTATAATGAAAGTGAAATCTGAAACTGTGTAATTATGTCGGGTGTCTTACTGCGGTCCAGGGAACGTTTCCACACCACTTCTGTCCTGCTTTCTTTCCCACAACACAGCGGTAGAACAACCTGAAAAAGGAGAGGAGAGACGTTTAGAGAGACCGTCCCGAAAACTGAAGGTCACAGCTTCAGGTGGTAACGCTACACATACAGTTCCACCTGTTAAATGGAAACAGTGGGTTACTATTAAGATGCCTGTTAGGAGCCACATTAAGACCTCTGCTTTCAAAAGAGCTATGAGTCTTTAAGCTTTTGTGTACTTTTTTTTTCCCATTATATTGGAAAATGAATTTCACATAGCAATTGTTCCCAAAGATGGATATACAACTTTTTAAAATGACACACACACACACCTGTGGCTCTGCTGCTGCTGATTGTAGGTGAGAGCTTGGAGTTCCACCATCGAATCTTCATGATTGAGGCAGTGGGACGATGGGATGCTGAAGAAGGAGAAGAAGAAGAAGAAGAAGAAGAAGAAGAAAGTCAAAAACAGGAGCATTAATCACAGCAGAAAACCAACTCACAGCCAAAACTATCATTTGGCTGACAGCTGGCAATAATTTCCCACTCTGATATCAGTGTTTTGACTAGAGCAGTGGTTCCCAACCTGGAGCTCAGGGATATATAGAGGTCCTTGTGGGTGTTTCAGGCGGTCCCAAGCAAAATGAGGGTTCGTCTGATTTCACTGTTATTTCATTCACTACTGACTATTTTGATCAGAGGTTTCACTCTGCCTACCTACAGCAGAGACAGACAACAAAACCCTCCTAGAAATGGGGGTCTAATGCCTCTCTACTTGGGGGTTCTTGACAGGAAAAAGTTTGGAAACCCCTGGAAAAAAACATGGCAACCGCTTCTCATTCAGTATATACACAACAGGCCATTTGGTAAAATGCATTCTATTGACACAGAAATAAGCCTTATATGAGGCCTACAAAAAGGCAATAGCCACAGGATATAATGGCTTACAGTACAAGCCTGAACATGTATGTCATTTACAGACATTTTAATATTTTTGAGGGGTTTTCTGCTTGAAATTGGGAAAAGATAAATAAAACTTGAACATATATATCTTCAAAAGGAAACCACTGGACCAGACTAGAGTATTGCTAAAGCTCAACAGAAACCCTCTTCATACATTAAGTGATGTTTTCCCCAGATTTTCTACTATAATCTCAATTTATACATGTAACTGCAGAGTCCATCTTATCCAGTGTGTTCCCCTCTCATCCATTTCACAGTATATGACACAGGGGATCAGTGGGGAAATAGGTTTTCTGTAATGTTACCTCGCCACTTGGTTGAAATCACAGCCATGCTTGTCAATGCAGACGTAGAAGCTTTTGCCTTTACTTGGTCCTTCTTTCACTCCCGTTTTCAACATGCACACGCTGCCTGGTTATGGAAAGGAAAAGAAAAACACATTCAGCAAATAATAAACACTCTTTACTTAATATTAGCTGCCTAAATATGCAGAGAAAAGGTTTGGTCCACACGAGCCATGAAGAAGAAACTGCCCTGTCATGTAGCAGTGTGTCAAAAAAACATAAAACTTGATTCAGAAAACTAAACACGAGATGTAACCTTCCATTTTAAGCGAAATAGCTGCTTACCGTGGTTGTTACATAAAACCTTTTCCATTGTTAATATGTATTGTCAAGACACATTCAGTCCAGTTGAGACGGTTCAGTTTCTATTTGGCAAAAACGTGAAATTTGGAATTTTGTATCGACCAATGACAAGTGTGAGGAAACACGTCCGCTATGTTAATATCAGTGTAAAAGCTCCCATCGAAAAGCTATAACGTAAAAGCGAAAAATAACCAAGACGTAATTAATTTGTTGGATATAACTCTCAGAATATAATTTACCCTACAGAGAAGATCCAATAAGACACGGAAAATCGTCATCAAATACAGTAATCTAATTTTGCTGGAAATCGCTAGGTGACTTTTATTGTGAAATATTTGATGAAGTATAGTTGAACCGGAAGTGATTTGAAAACAGTTATTTTTCGAGCATAAAGTTACTGTTAATCGTTGTAAAAACGTGCAAACACCACAGATGGTAAATCGTGTAGTATTTTACACAGAGTGAAAATCAAAAGTAAAATGAAAAAAGATCAGATTAGCGAAATTGGAGTTGTAAAAATCATAATGTAAAATACATTGCCCATAATGCAACAGCTAGTTTGTAGTCGTTTTCTCATCTCGCGGGCTTTGTTTTGATATGGCGGCAGGCTTCGAAACGCCTATCTGTCGTCTATCTTTAAAGTTTAAAACTATATTTAACTCGAGTAAATAAATTCGTCGTCTCTATCACAGGTAACTGCTGCATTTCGATATTGTTTATTGTTAGTGTGTCTTTCTCTAACTCACTATACCGGTTAACGTAATGTAAAAACTTTTGTTACACTACTAATTTAGCCTACTGTTTACAGTCCAACCAGGCAGGCAACCTCAAAGGAGCCAAGCCTTTTAAAATAAGTTGCTCCAATATTAATAAGAACGTTTTCAAGATCATTTAAATTGCGAGATAACCTACATGGCATGTATGTTGTAGTTCAGTCACAGGGTCAGCCGTGTCATTTTCATGAACAGCTAACGTTATAATTTAGTTAGCAAGGCTATAATTTAGTTTGCTGTTGCTAACAACAACAAACACTCCTTTAAACCGACACGTCACCTATGCCATTGTGTGATGTAGCTAATTAACTAACGTTACATCCGTGTAAACCAGCTACTAAAGATAGTTTTCCTAAATGTGGACATCGTCTGTAAATGCTTCGAAAGTGTATTAGCTAATGGTGTCTGCCTCTTAACCTGTCACTATAATCTGTCGTCCTAATCCTGGATTAGACAGAGAGCCTGTCGGAGACAACGGGCCATGTCATCCCCAGCCGGGCTGCAGTACTCCCAGGCTGACTTCCTCGCCCGGTGGATGCCGAGCAGCTCCAGAGCCGGGGTGATCCTCAACCCCTCCCCGGACTTGGCTGGGTCTCTGCGGCACATGTCGGCTCTTGGCTCCCCGCCCCGGGATCCGGACGACTCCTTCACCTCCGACTTCGCCCCCCTGCCCGCCTCCACCAACAGCAGCTGCCTCAGTGTGCATGGCCTGTCTGGGCCGCCTGGAGGAGAGAGGAGTATGTCTGACAGGCCGGTGAACGGTCTGTACTCTGCTCCTCCGACTAATTCAGCTGGAGAACTGGACTCTTTAGAGGAGGTGGCAAGCACATCCCAGGATGCTCCCCTGATGATGAAGCTGGAACAGGTAAGGACAGGTGATCTTCACCTTTTTCAGCCTGGGACCCATTGTTTTGCTTTTCAAAATCAAGTGTCACCCCTCCGTTTTAGTGCTTTTATCATGTAGAACATACCAGAAACAGGCACACAACATATTCATCTTTTTTTGTCCCTAGTGTAACAAACTAAGGAGGGTTATGGGCGGCAAGAAGAGTCTAGTAGTTGTAGCAGTGAATACCTTATTTTGGGATACTCGAATACAGCTTTACAGGCTATTTAAAACATACTAAGGCTCTTATGACAAACCTACCAGAAACAGGCCTGCGACACAATACGCTTTTTTGTCCCTAGTTTATGAGCTGCAAGTAGAGTGCCATAATTAAAACAACGACACGGATGCTGTGATGTGAGAAGACTGGGGCTGAATCAGTGAATACTTTTCTGATACTCAAGTGCAACTTTACTGAATGCGATTTATTTTCTCAGGCATTTTGTTGGGATTTCAGGGCCGATTACATCACTGCTTCCTGTTCTCCTAATACCCTCCCACTCCCACGCACTCTCTCCCCCTCTCCCTGCTATTAGTTTCTTCCCCACAGGTTATTTATGGCGGGGCATGGCAGGACTCAAGTACTGGAAAGAAGTGTTTGCATGCAAGGCAATTAGCACTTTTAATATGTTACTTTATCAGGTTGTGCAGTGTATTTGTGGTGGGCCTGTCTGACATAGTGGTGCGCAGAAACCAGTCAATTTGCATTATGGGAAACATTGGGGTGGATTCGGTGGCAGGATAGAGGTTCAACTCTCTGAAGCCCCTACCTGCTCACTCACTGTAAGACACTCTGGATAAGAGTTGGCTAAATGTAAAGTAAATCGTAATATAGAATGAAATGTAAGACTTGTGTGTGTGTGTGTGTGTGTGTGTGTGTGTGTTTAGTTGAGGCAGTGGCAGCAGCACATGCAGGAGCAGCTAAAAGCCCATCAGCTGGAGGAGCTCCTTCACCTCCAGGAGGAGCAGCAGAGGCTGCTGGGAATGATGAACGGGTCCCAGCACTGCGGAGGAGGTGAGAAGGCAAAGTAAACCCTGTGTGATTTCAAATTTGATCGTTTGATTTGGTTCACTGGTGATCTGAAAATGTGTGGTTTGGATGGGAATCTATGAGCGGAGGTAAGCATTTGCCCTGCTAGTATGTTTTTCTTTTTTTCTGTTTTGTTCCCACTTACCCCAGCTTCTTCGTGTATACATCTCTATCCATAAACACTGAGCAGAACGTGATGCATCTTACAGGTTACACAGAGGGATCAGGGCTGTCAGGGGCAGAGTGGGGGGAGGACACACTCCAGGGGGCCTCTCCTCACCGAGAGAGCCTACACAGCCCCACCACAAACAGCCATGGAGTCCCTCAGGGCTCCGCCTGCGGCCCCCGACAAGAGCCCAGGTCCCCACAGGCTGGGAGGCGGGGGCAGATACAGAGAGGTCAAGACCAGGAGGAGGTGGGAGACCAGACAGAGGGTGAGACAGCTGCTTCTTCTTCTTCTCCTTGTATTTGCAATTAGAGAACAGAACAAGCACAACTCTTCTATTAATTTTATTTCATTGTTTTTTTGTTTTTTTTTATTGATGTTTTTGCGTAAATCTTACAATATAGTGCAGTCCTTACATGGTATAAACCATCACCATCATACAGATTTACATTACTTTTCTTAAAGAAAAATGACATAAAAACAAACCAAAACAAAACAAAACATTCATGCCACAAGTAAAAATAAAAAATAAAAAAATACCACGTGACCAGATCCTATACATCACAGTAACCACTTACATTATAAGAAGGATAAAGCCTTATCTAGATCTTGGTCCTTTCAGTTGTCATCAAAAAGTGACCCCACACCTTGGTAAAAATATCCTCTCTCCCAGCAACTGTATAAGTCACCCTTTCATATGATACAATTTTATTTCATTGTTGATGTGTTTGTTTGTTCAATTGTGGGATGCACCACAGCCACCAGCCCCAAACAAAAAATAAAAATGAAGCTGTAAGTCTTTTTCCTTCCTGCAGACACGTGGAGCTCCAGAGAAGACGAGCAGGAGCAGAGCGTTGATGCCAGCCGCTATCAGGAGCTTGACACCACATTAGGACCGCATAATGGTTTCGCTACGACTGAAGACCACAGTAGAGACGAAGATAAAGTCTCACTGGACAGGTAAATACATTCACTATGATAATTACAGTATAGATTGATAGAATACATTGAAGATTAAAGATACAGCATGTATATGTGTTTATGTACACTTGTGTATGGGTGTGTTGTGTCAAACTTGTCCGTATGCGTGTGTTTGCTCTGTGTGTGTGTGTGTGTGTGTGTCTCCAGGCCCATCAAGCCTGGTATCAGCGGTCACAAGCAGACGTTTGAGGAGCTGCTGGAGGAGCAGCTGAGGCTGGAGGAGCAGAGGGTGAAGGCCGCCCAGCAGCAGAAGGTCAGAGGTCACACTGAGGGTTTCATCACAACACATTACACATTTTGGAAGAAAAATGATGCCACCTGAAGATCACCAACCTGTTGAATCATGATGAGTATATAGCTTGAGAATCGCTATCCCTTAATATCTCTGTAGTTTGCTTAACCAATCCAGTATGAGATCACTGTAACTAGTATGCACATACATACAGGCAAGCTCACTGTCTTTCACATGCACACACACTCACACATACGGATAGGCAAAGTTTTATTAAAATTACTTGTATTAATGGTGATTTTGTTATTCAGAATCTATTTTGTGTCACTTCACCCCAACAGAACCAAGATGGAGATGCAGGGTTGAGAGCCCCTCCCAAGAGGGCCTTTTTGAAGAGAGGCGAGGGCCTTTCTAGATTCACCAACAATCGCAAAGCCTCTTTACCGATGAAGGAGGTGAAGAAGGATCCCAAACCACAACCCCAGGCCCGGGTCATGACCCGCAGCAACTCGGAGCCTGCGGCCTTCCAGAAAGGCAGCGTGAACAGCAGCCAACGGCTTCCCGTCCAGCGCAAAACCGCCATACTCAACAAGGAAAACCGCCTGAGAGACCGCTGTTCACCGCCTCAGGACATCAGAGCCGACGGCAAGGCAGCGCGGGCAAAGGTCCTGGGTAGCCACCAAAGACAGAACACAGGAGTAGAGTCTGCTCAAACTGTACAAACCAAACGGCATCAGGAGCAGAGCAGCAGGAAGGCGGGTCAGTCAGCTCAGACCGAGAGGAAAGCCGGGCCTCGCGCCGCTCCGCCGAACGCCGTAACCAAACAGGTGGGCGTGTCGGCGGTGCCGGGCAAGGCTGAGAACGACGCCGCCAGAGAGAAAAGAAGACTGAATTCAGCGGAAGGAAGAACGGGGTCAGAAGAGGTAGAGGAAGGAGGAAGAGGAGAAGTTCCGGAGTATTCCTTCGAGTCGTCGTTCCAGGAGAAGCTGCAGCGCTGGGACGGCGACCGGCAGATGGAGAACATGGAGCTGGGAGAGTTCGAGCTGCTGGAGCAGGCGGCCGAGGAGCTTTCCTTCTCCTCCACCTCCTCCTTCGTCGTGAAGGTCATTTACTCTATTTACTCCACTAGCTTTCTTTCTTTATTTTTCTGTGCCTGATTGTATAAAATATCTTGAATGTGTTGTTTAAGCGTTACATTTTCTGTACCGTGGTGGCTTGTTGAAGAGGGTTGCATAAAGCTGGTCAAATGGTTAACTTAGCCCAGGGTTTTACAGTACACACAGACAAGAAAGCGCGACAAAGGTCCAGGGCCGGATTCAAAACCAGGATGTCGTGTTTATGTGGTGTGCCCCTGAGCCACCAGGCCCCCCTTCCCCCTTTTTTACGGTAATTTCAGACATCACAGCAACTGAGTCCCTAGTTACCACAGCAACCACTCACTATGCAGTTCTTACAATTGTAAACCACATTTTGCAACAAAAAAGTATGTTCCCTTATGCAAGATGAGGATTGCAAAAAATAGGTTTTATGCAACTTTGACCAGGATAAGGTACTTTTTAAAGGTTTAATAATTGATGCATCCAGGCACTGCTTTCTAATTTCTAATGTCTTGATCACATCCTTGATTGTGTGAGTTTTGTTTTTCCCTTCTTATTTTATTTGACCTGTTGACTGTGAAGCCAGCGGTTGCTCGTATGATGTTTAAAGTCTGCGCTCTGCTCTCGACTCGCAGGTTCTTCAGATGGACCAGCAGCACCGGCAGCTCCAGGCCGCCAAGGGGCTCCACGAGCGCCGGCTCTCCTCCACCCCCATCAAGTCCCCCAAACCGTCGCCTCCCGCTGCACTTCACAGGTGCAACAGCAGTGGCAGAAGTGGAAGTAGCAGTAGCAGCAGCGGCGGCGGTGTGACGTGTAAAAGCAACTCTTCGGACTCTGAAGCACTGGTGGCGAAGGCGAGGGACGAGACGCTTAAGGACGCAGTTAGCGATGAAGACGATGAGGACGAGGAGGAGGAAGAGGAGGACGGGAGCGAAGGGAAGGACGAGACCTCGGACGTTTCATCCTGCTGCGGCTCTGAATTCGGAGACCAGGAAGCGGTGGTCGAACCGCCTATGTTTCCCGGCGCCCTGTGCTTCCCCGCGGCGTCGAACCCGCCGTACGACAAGCGGTCTTACCAGGACCAGGACAGCTGCAGGGAGACGGGTTCAGATGTGACGGGACGGGACGGCGAGGAGAGCGACGGCGTCCTCAGCGACCCCGACGACTCCACCCTGATGGAGGACAGAGACCACCAGCAGGGCAGACTGGTGTTTGATGACGACGACACGTGGAACGACCTGGAGGACGCTGCCGGCGGCCCGCCCAATGACAGCGGAGGAGCCAGCCCGGTTTCCAAGGCGACAGGATTCTCTCCGCCGGAAAGGGCTTTGATGAGGAAGGTGGCGGTGAGCAAAGGCGTGGAGCTGGATAAGGGCGTGGCTGTAAGTTTGGCCAATCAGGAGCCGGATTCCCCTCTTCCCGCCTCCCAGCTCATGGCGAGGTTGTTCCCCTCGCTGAAGCCGAAGGCCCAGAATGCACCTCTTCCTCCTGCTGCTGCTCCTGAGCCCAGAAAGGCAGAAGAGGCACCAGGTGAGACGAACAACACTTGCAGCCCTTTAAAGACCCGGGAAGCGTCACGGAGAGCGTGATTTGCTTCCGTGTGTTGACGCATCTCCGAATGAAACAGAAAGTTAGGGCGGGAAGCGTCAGTGGGAGGGGCTTATTTGAATATTAATGAGGTATGGAGGAAGCGGGTGCATCAACGTCAAATTGGCTCAGATCAAACATGGACATCAGTCTGCACTTAGTTGTGGAGGATTTTGTTTTTTTGTTTTTGATCGTAGGGTTAGAGGCTTTTTGAGTCCTGGAGCCATATTTATACTTTTTTTTTTTTCTATCATTTATTTGGCATTTTTGTATTTATTAGACAGTTTTAAAGTTGAGAGAGACAGGAAAGACTAGGACAGAGAGCGTCTTAAAACTTGAAAGGATTACACTAAAGAATACAGATCTGGGCTGACTGATCAGGTCAAAAAACACAAGCAAACTTTAGACATTATGAAGAGATAAAACTGGTCACAGATCAGCACTGCTCATCTGTCTCGAGCGTGCTCAGTAGGTATGATTTTCACTTTTCTCTGTGTGTGTGTGTGTGTGTGTGTCCAGGCCAGCAGGTCCAGTCCAGACAGCTGAGGGAGAGACTGGTAGAGCTGGAGATTGAGATCGAGCGCTTCAAGAAGGAGAACGCTGCTCTGGCCAAACTGAGACAGGAGAACGAGAAGAACCAGGAGAACCTCAGGTAGAATAAAATCATTTGAACCGGCTCTTTATCTTTCTAGACAGCAATAGGTCTTCCATCCTCTTCCTTCTAACGTGTTCATTATGGTGATGGTAGGCTGGTTTTGTGAATAATACTCAGCCAGTTTGTTAAGGTGATGGAAAAACAAGATCAGAATCATGCGGTCCAGTTCGATGTGGTTCTGGCATCTGTTGGCTCAAGAGAAACAAGTCAGTTCGCTGTCCTGAAGGTCGTATTGTACTGTAAATTAAGAGTTTGGTTCCAAAATAAGATGTGCAATATTTGGAAAAAGTGGTAAAACATTAACTCTTACATGATTGATGGCACAAAACTAAAACCTAATTGTCGTTTTTTAAAGAGCAGGAGATAACCAAACTATATTTAGCGTTTAAGTTTATTAAGTACTCACATGGCAGCTGACAAGTCATGTGAAATACGTGAGCATCCCAATAATATCTAGTTTAAAAGCTAAGATAAAAAAGAAAAAATATTAAATAGTCACATAATAGATTATCAAAACATTCTGGGGGATAAAAAGACGTTTCAGCACATAGGCAGGTAAAGAAAACTGCACCAAACTATGTACTAATTATATATTTAAAAAAAAAAGGAATGGTAAGAGAGTAGGGTACAGGAAAAAGATTAAGAGACACACAAGAAAGTGATTTTTAGTTTTCTTTGTCTTTTTCATTTTTGGGGGGATATGCAGCTTTGATTAAGTTCTAAAGATGACTACAGGATTGCTTCTCGCCTGTATTTTTGGTGTGTGTGTGTGTGTGTGTGTGTGTGTGTGTGGTCCTGATCTCATCCCGGGATGTTCTGCTGCAGGAGGGAGTGTGTGGAGTTTGAGCAGGTGAAGGCGGAGCAGCTGTTCAGGTTTGAGGAGTACAAGAAGGAGGAGAGCAGGAAGCTGCAGAAGGAGCGCAAGGTGTTCGAGAAGCACGCCTCGGCCGCCAGAGCCATGCCGGACAAGAAGGAACGAGAGGAGATCCAGGTGAGACACACACACACACACACACACACACACAACTAGTCCTATACCAGCATCGTGTCATAGTTAAAGGGGAAAAGGGGAATGTCACCCATGTTAAGAATTCACAGTATTCCTGTGCCCCAAGACAGGAATATTATTATAAATATAAAATAATGTGCCGAATGTTTTAGTTCCAACTAGACTGAGTTTGTCAAGTTTGGCCGCTAAGCAGCCGGCTCTCTCTCTCTCTCTCTCTCTCCAATGTAGAGTAAGGCTCGCTCGACCAAAGGCCAGAGGGAACACCCAGCAGCTCTCTGAACTGTTTCAGATGTTTAAAGCTCCATTTTATTACAGTTACTGAATGTTAGGAATGCTCAAAATCTTGGTGGATGATGAACATAGAGTGACACTAAAGAAGATAATTAACACGGTTAGAGCTGTAACGATTAATCGATTAGTTGTCAACTATTAAATTAATCGCCAACTATTTTGATAATCGATTAATCGGTTTGAGTAATTAAAAAAAAAAAAAAAGTCAAAATTCTCTGATTCCAGCTTCTTAAATGTGAATATTTTCTGGTTTCTTTACTCCTCTATGACAGTAAACTGAATATCTTTGGGTTGTGGACAAAACAAGACATTTGAGGACGTCGTCTTGGGCTTTGGGAAACACTGATCGACATTTTTCACCATTTTCTGACATTTTACAGACCAAACAACTAATCGATTAATCGAGAAAATAATCGACAGATTAATCGACAATGAAAATAATTGTTAGTTGCAGCCCTAAACACGAGTGACCGTCCCCTTTAAGGGTCGACAAAGTCATTCATTGTCTGTGGAGCAGAGCCACGTTTTACATCACAGTGACGTCTCAAATTACAGAGTCAGTTCTCCAGTTTCTAGCTTTAGGAAAGAGTGATGCATGTTCACACGTATTCACTGAACTGAACTGTCCTGGGGCAGAGGAAGAACACGTGAATTTCTAAAATGGGTGGCATTCCCCTTTAATCCCTCCTCCTCTTCATCTTCCCCCTCCTCCTCTTCCTCCTGCCCCTCCTCAGGCTCTGAAGCAGCAGCTGGGCTCCCTGCAGGAGGAGTTGAGGAGGAGAGAGACTCGCTGGTCCTCCACCCACAGCCGCCTGCGGCAGCAGATCGACTCCCTCAGCCAGGAGAACACCAGCCTGCGGGACGAGGTGCGCTCCTGAACTTTGACCCCTTAAAAATCACAGTGACACCGTGTCACCTGAGAAGATTCACATGAAACCGTTAAATATTAGGGCTGCACAATTATGGCTAAAGTGTTGATCTTCTACTGTAATCATGATTATTTATCATGATTTATTATTGGAGGAAGTTATTTTACTCCACCTGTTGCATTCACAGCAACATGTTTCCATATCGCAGATTTGCCAATGTTCTACATTCACTCATTCTTTTTTTTCTGGGTTGTTCTGTGTTTCTATTCCCCCCCATGTGCTCTATTCTTATTTCTATTCTGTTTTTCTTTGCTGTATCCTATCACTATTGACAGCTGCATCGTACAATTTCCCCATGGGGACCATTAAAGTTTCATCTTAATTCTCTGAACTAAAATGATATATGTACAATTGTACATAATTAATTGTGCAGCCCTATTTTTGCTTTTTGTAGTTAAGTTTTTATTCCACTACTGCTTTTTTCTTACGTTTAACTTCACTTTTCTTATGTTTAACCCTTATTTTCTTCAAACTATTTCGATTGAATTGCTGTTTTATACTTTTTCAAACTGTTTTTGGCCTTCTCCTCCTTTTTAATTTTGATAATCTTTTACTTTTCTGCCTTCTTACTCATCATGACTATTCTCAGCCTCTTCTCAATTTGTGTTTTAATATGTCATTTCCTTTTAATCTTCAGGTTCGCACACTGGAAACACTCCGCCTCAGCTCCTGGAAGAAAAACCATGCAGACGCAGAGAAAGACAAAGAGAAGAAGGAAGGGCCCAAAATGTTTGACAGCAGCGGGCCGTCTGCCACCAAAGGGGTTAAATTTGCTGTAAGTCAGTTCTGTGCAATGGACTTGAATCTGTTCTCTGAAATATCTGTCTGTCTTGGCTTAGGATAGCATGTCTCTGTTATTCAGCATTCCTGTAAATTTTCCATTTAAGTATTCCATACTTTCTTCCAAAGTTTCTTGGCTGGATTTGCAGATGTTAAATCAGGGTGTTCAACATGATGTGTACTGAACAATAATCTTCATGTGTAAAGTGACAGTGAGTTTACAGGCATGTAAATTGCATCATCATGTGTGTATCAGGACAACAGAATGACTATTTTTATCATAGTGTACTTTTCTTTGGCAATTCCCAAACTCTTCCTCTTGGTTGTTTCTTGATATCTTTTTGCCACATTTTCTGTCATGTTTGTATCAGTCTGACATCTCCAGTCTGTCTGTCTGTGTGTTTTCAGTCTCCTCTGGACTCCAGCAGCAGCAGCAGTCCTCCACAGAGCTGCACAGCTGCAGCCACCAGAGGGAGCCAGAGGGACAACAGCCTGGCTGCTGCAGGTACAGTGAACCTGCGAACCAACAAAACCTTCACAGACATGATGGGGCCGGTTGTTGGGCAGCTTTGGGACGTTTAAAGCAGCGAATAGTAAACCTTTTTGTCTTGGGATGCAAATTGAGGAGAGATGTTGATGCAGGGTGCAAAAAGTGAGGTAAAGTAATATTCTTCCCAAAATCAAGACTGAAATATTGATTTATAATTGTGACAATATCTGGCAAAATAATACAACTTTATTTATATAGCACTAGAAAGCAGAGTTTACAAAATGCTTTACAAAAAAGCTAAAAAAAAAAAAAGATCAGTATTGCAATTTGAGCCTTAGTTGTTCAGCTCCACTAGTCTTCACCAAACCCAAGATCACACTCCTGGTTTCCTGTCAGGCAGCTGAGCGTCTCCTGTTGCTTCCCAGCAGGGATGAAGAGCAGCCTGAGGAAGCCGGCAGGTCCGGGCTCCTCCTCCTCCTCCTCCTCGAGCGCCAGGCGAGCGTCAGCGCCCGGCAGCAGCCAGGAGCACACACACCACACACACCACACTCCACCGGTAAGAACCACAGTCACATGAAACTACACTGATCCCTGTTGGGGGGAGGGGGGGGGGGGGGGGGGGCGGTTTCTGCAGCAGCAAACTGTAATAAGATACAGTAGAGAAACTGAATAAGAATAGATCAAATGGGGTTTATTAATAGAACAAGTAAAATGATATGAATGAAAAGCATGAAAATAGACTGTATGAAGTACAGCATGTATACAGGGTGTGTAAAATAACAGCAGAACATACTGAGACAAAGGAAAAAAATAATGAAAAACACATACAATATGAAAATATACAAAAACATGTAATATATGCAATATGAAAATTGCAAAAACAGATACAAACAACGATATATGCAGTATATAACATGAAAAATTATATCATCATATCAGAATCCCTGTTTGCCAAGTACAATAAATGTACAGTACTTTCAGTGTAAAGGAACAATGTGAAACCTACAGACAGCAGCCTGTCTGTCACATATCACTTCACAGATATATACATTCAACTTGCTTTAGCTATATGAGATGCATGGCATACAGTGTGGCTGCACACACACAGCTCTGACATGTTTGAGAGTATAGTGTGGGATCCATGTCGACTCATTTATTGTTTATATATTTTTCCAGAAAAGAGCTTCTTTCCAAAGTGATCCAGAGTTCAGTGAAGCCAAAGAGCCAGAGTCGAACCAAGAGGTGATCACTCATCCTGATGGGAAGGTGAGGAGGAAACATACGGAGATGTTTTCGTAGCAAAACATTCAACTATCTTATGATAAATCCTAAAAGCTCGGTGGGAACCATCAGGTAGAATTTATCATTACAACATTCTGAGATTTCTGTGTTGAAATCTGCAAAACAGGATGAACTCTTTGGATCCTGTTTCAGCTGATTTTTCTTCACCAGCAGCCTGTTGGAGTGTAAGTCAGGATGTAAAGTCGACACTGAATTTTTTATTTTGAAACGAGTTGCACCATGGAGACTCAAGGTACAACTTAACTAGTAGAGCGTAAAGGGAAAACTAACTAAAATATTGTCTCAGACAGCGACGTTTTCAAACTCTGTGGCCAATAACGTTCGAGCCAAATCAATTCCTCCTGCTCCAATGGCAACCCAAATTAAATTAGCTAGGTTTATGCTCTTTTTTCTACTAGCGAATATTATCACCAAACATCAACAAATAGGTATATACAAAGTTTGAGAATTTATTTATAGTTTGTCTCCCAGTACCCACTACAACCACAGACCTAAATCTATTTATACAACTAAATCTACCTAACAGACAACAATACTGACATCAAGTGGACTTGGACCAGATGTCAGTTGGTGTTGAAGACGAAGAAGACGTTTCACAGTGGGATTGTTTTAACTTACATGAGACCCGATGGCGACTCGGTTTCTGTTCCTCCAGACGGAGAAGGTCCTGGCGGGCGGCGGCCGCCTCGTCGTCTTCCCCAACGGGACGAGGAAGGAGCTTTCAGCAGACGGACTGACGGCTAAAGTCACTTTCTTCAACGGAGACACCAAGCAGGTCATGGCCGACCAGAGAGTGGTGAGACGGTTTTTGGAATATTAATTTACCCAGGGAAGATTTGCTGAGCACGTTTGTTATTTGACAGCATCACATTTACACAGCTGTACCACCGCAGTCTTCTCCTGGATATTCAGCAGCTCTTTTTTAAATGCCTTGCTCAAAGGCTCAGAGCTGTTCTGGTTCTCCCAAGCAGATTTTCTTGGCTGAGATTTGAACACAAGCTCGTTTCTCTATCCATCAGGCTGCTGCCCGCAGAAAATCATTAGCTGTCATTAAATAAAAAAAAGAGAAAAGAGTTTAGTCACAAAATGAAATCTTTTCCATTTGGGGAAAAAAGTTCAATCTGCTCTTCAAAGTGATTGATGGCACAAAATTAAAACTAATTATGGTACTTTGTAAAGGAAAGCAAGTCCTTGGTTGACAAGATAACACTTATTTAGACAAGATTTTCTATATTTTAAGGAGGTTGAATGACCTCCTTAAAATGAAAAAAAAAAAAGAAAAGATTTTTTTCCCAGATTGAATTTTTTGCATTTTGGAAATAAACTCTTAATGTTTTTCCTTTTTTCACTGGAACAGTAGGGAAGGTAGGAAACGCTCTGGCAAAGACAAAAAACAAGATCCTGGCTGTGATGTTAATGTGCTGCAGGCACAAAAAGAGGATTCTCTCATCTTTTTGTTGGAGGATTATGGACACCTGACAGTCTTGCCCTCCTTCAAGCATCTCTGATATTCAGTGAAAAGGGAATTCAGCTGAAATTCACTTTTAAACTGTAGGAAAATGTCGACTTCTGTGGAATAACAAGCTAAAAGTCACTTTTGATATAATTTGCCATTAAGATTTTCTTCTGTAGAGATATGTCAGTCTGTATCTGTGTCATTTGAACTCTGTCCTCACGGCTCTGCTCCTGTCCTCCAGATCTACTACTATGCGGACGCCCAGACGACACACACCACCTACCCAGACGGCATGGAGGTGCTGCACTTCCCCAACAACCAGACTGGTGAGACTGGTGACCATTAACTTCACCACACACACACTTCTGGTTTGTACTGTACTCTGCCTGGGAAATGAACCACCAGCCACATGCTGGTACATTTGGGCTGCGGCTGCTAAGTTTCTACTGGCAGCTAACTGCTGTTTGGAGGTTCTTCTCTATTCTAAAAATCGAAATAAATTCAAAAACACTGAAAAGTGACTAAATTTGGACAGTAAGTTTTGACTCTACGACTTACTTTGGAGATCCTGTACTAACAGTCTAGCTGGCTGGTAAATTTAGGTAACCAGCTATTGTTTGAATGTTCTTTTCTATTCTAAAAATCAAATTAAATGGTCAAACAGTGAAAACAGACGATGCATTTTGGAGATGATGAATCACTGTGGCTGGTAGACAAAAAAGTAAATTCCCGTGGATGTGTGTGCTAGCTGGTGAACATTTCCATAAAGATAGCGCTGAAAATGAAGTTAAACAAAAAAAAATAGTGAAAGTAGCCAATGAATTTTGGACAAAAAAGTCAATTTCCTGCCCCGGACTGTTTTGTATACCAGTACTTCACATACTGCCAGCAGTGATTTGCAGCAGCATTTGAAACATTTTACCGTCTTCTTCCATTTCATTTCCAGAAAAGCATTTCCCGGACGGCCGTAAGGAGATCACGTTCCCGGACCAGACGGTGAAGAACCTGTTCCCCGACGGCCGAGAGGAGAGCGTGCTGACAGACGGGACCATCATACAGGTCAACCTGTAAGTCTGACACTCCACAGATCATACAGGTCAACCTGTAAGTCTGAAACTCCACAGATTCAGCTTCTCTCATCGTTTCTGCATTTAGAGTACAACCATCTTTGGTTTGGTCCGTGTCCAAACCTGACAGTAAAATTTAATTTGGGTAAACGGATCGAGTGTACAGTGTCTGAGTTAGTGGGGATGGGACAGTCTTCTGTTGTAGCCCCAGTTTATGATCTGGGCTGATAAAATCACCTAGTGCAGCTTCACTGAACGCTAACTGAGGCCGGATGTGTGTTTCCTCTCAGCGACGGCAGCAAGGAGATCCAGTTCAACACGGGCCAGAAGGAGATCCACACCGCCGACTACAAGAGGAGGGAGTATCCGGACGGGACGGTGAAGACGGTCTACACCGACGGCAGACAGGAGACCCGCTACCCCACCGGACGGCTCCGCGTCAAAGACAAAGACGGAAACGTTATCGCGGACAACCGCCTGTAGAGTCTGAATCGTTCGGTCCTAACACAGTTCAAACACACCAAACCAGGAACATCTGGAAAAAAATCCTAGGTGTTTTTGTGATAGTCCCAGGACTCCCTACTCACTACCTCACCTGCTGCCCAAACCAGAGGCGACGCAAACACAGCGAGCTTCTGAAACTGGATTTTAAATCTAATTTATATTTTTGATTTATTTATTTTTGTTAATGTTTGAGTTTTGGTCCTAAATTGGATATACCATTTAAATCAAGTAACACCAATTCTGTCTTAAAGCCCCCCCCCAGCTGTTTTTAACAGCATTGCAAACCAAATCCTAATGTTTTAGTGATGCAAAAAATGAAACTTTTTCTTTGGTTCCATCAGTAAAACTGAAATGATCTTCACGCACAAAGATGTTTTTTAATGATCAGTTAAGACTCAGCCTGTGGATCCAGCTGCTGTCTCTCACAGCCCATCAGCCCCCATTCACATCTGGTTGGCAAGGATATTTTAACACTAACAGGTTGAAAAATCGAGTTGAATATTTCCTCTATCACTTGCAATGGAGTAAACAGTTGATAGTTATGAGATGCTTTTGTGAAACCATGAAGTGTCGCCTGTGCAGCACTGCTTCAGGTTGTATGTGGTGTGTGTGTGTGTGAGTTTGTTGTATGTTTGTGTGTGTGGATTTTCTTGTTTGTTGTGTAGTGATTTTAATTTGTACAAATGTTTAATACATATTTATTTTCTTAGCTGACTGACTGTATATTTTTTGTAAAATAAATTTTATCTCTTTTTATTGATTTGGATATGAAATAATTCTTCCTGTAATTGTTCTGCTGTTTGAGTCGGTCAGGCTTGTTTCAGTGTGATTCAGCAGCAGAGCTCCTCCTGCTGGTCGTTTTATTGACATGAAAAATGGATTTATTCTATCTTTGAGTTGCTCATGAGGTGAAGCCTGTTTGATAGGGATGAGCTAACTTAGGAAAGAAAACTGAATTAGTGGTAGTTATGAAAAAGGAAACGCTGCAAGAGGGTTAAAGAACAGTGGAAGGCTTTAATCTGCACCCTTCATACAGACAAACCGCTTTGAGATTTACAAAAAGAGTAGAAACTAAAGTGCTCACAGCAATAGACAAACTTAAAACCAAACAGGAATAGTGTTTTTTGTTCAAAATAAAAGACTGCAAATTTTCTGCAGTGTCACAAACTGAAAACAGCAGTGAAGCAGCACGACCTGACGTGAAGTCAACACGGTCGATCTGGCTACGCTACACAAAACTCTCGATTTTCAAAACCAGATATGGAAATGATGTGAATTAAACATAATGTGGACGCAATCCAGCCAGAGAGATGGAGAGGCAGATGAAGTAATGCAGACAGATTCAGATAAACAGCCACAGGAGACACGTCACATAACACATAACACTTTCAAGTGACAAAGTGTGAACATACAGCGATGATGTGAGCTCATAAAATCTGATCTCAAGAGCCAAATTTCAAAAGACGAGTGTAGCCGTAGCCTCTGTCAGAGATAACTGAACTTAAAGTGACTGCTGTTTTTTTTTTTTTTTTAAGTTTAAAACGTACACATTTAAAAGAACGTGGAACACCTGCAGCGTGTGGCGTGTCAGTCGAGGTCGAGGTCGAGGTCGAGGTCGGCCAGGCCGCTGCTCACCAGAGGAAGATGGACCAGCTCTCCTCCCTCGTTGTACAGCAGCACCGTCAGCTCCGGCTGCCTGGACTGCAGGACAGGGACAATTTAAGCTGCAATGAGCGAAATCTTTCGACCACTAGAGGGCGACAGAAACCACAACACATTTGTAAATAACACACAGCCACTGCACTACAGAGGCCTATGAAGGATAAACTCTAATAGCTAAGCTAACCGTACCAGCTGAGAAGTGCCACCGGTTACCAGTCTCACTTTGACAGATCTTTCACAGGTCACCTGTCCCACAATGACAAGTGAAGAGGCAGGTGGCAAGTTTACTAGTTTAACAAGTTTACTAGCTTAACAAGTTTACTGTTTTAACAAGTTTACTAGCTTAACAAGTTTACTGTTTTAACAAGTTTACTAGCTTAACAAGTTTACTAGCTTAACAAGTTTACTAGCTTAACAAGTTTACTGTTTTAACAAGTTTACTAGTTTAACAAGTTTACTAGCTTAACAAGTTTACTGTTTTAACAAGTTTACTAGCTTAACAAGTTTACTAGCTTAACAAGTTTACTGTTTTAACAAGTTTACTAGCTTAACATGTTTACTAGCTTAACAAGTTTACTGTTTTAACAAGTTTACTAGCTAAACAAGTTTACTGTTTTAACAAGTTTACTAGCTAAACAAGTTTACTGTTTTAACAAGTTTACTAGCTTAACAAGTTTACTAGCTTAACAAGTTTACTAGCTTAACAAGTTTACTAGTTTAACAAGTTTACTGTTTTAACAAGTTTACTAGCTTAACAAGTTTACTAGCTTAACAAGTTTACTGTTTTAACAAGTTTACTAGCTTAACAAGTTTACTAGCTTAACAAGTTTACTGTTTTAACAAGTTTACTAGCTTAACAAGTTTACTAGTTTAACAAGTTTACTCGCTCGCTTCATCGATTCTGCCATTATGAGAATTTTTACAGGGATGGGAGGGGGAGAGCGCCGCTTTCAAACAGCGAGGGAGGAGACAAGCTAGTTTTAAAACAAAGAAAAGCTGCTCAATGGAGCGGGAGGAGCTTCGTTCAGGAGCCGAATTTGACAACAAGCTTTAGAAAAGAGGAGAAAACAGCAACATGGCTGCTGCTGTGTGGATGTTGGTTTATATCATTATGTCTCAGTGAAATCTCCACATAACACACATTAGTTTCAGGATTGGTTATAGGGTCTGATATCACTTATTGCAGCTTTAAATTAATCATTCAACAGGCGTAGCTAAGATGTTTCCGTTAGTGCTGTTAAACAGTCTGAGTGTGTGTGTGTGTGTGTGTGTCCGCACCACGACCGAGGCGGTGATGTGTGTGTGCAGCAGGTCGATCATGTCCAGCGCAGCCTTGGTGCTCCACTTGGGGCTGTAGGGCAGCACCTCTCTCTCCAGGCCCACGCTGGGAGCCTTGAAGCCGGCGACCCGAACCTTCAGCGCCTGCACCGGGAACCGCAGCAGCTCCGCCGGCATCCCGCGCAGCCTGACACACACACACACACACACACACACACACACACACACACACACACACACACAGCTACCATCACACTTTTAACACGTTTAACAAATTTTAACACTACTTGGAATTAAAGGAGTCCCCATATTTCGCTTTTTAAAAAATATTTATCACCATTTTTACCTATATTCACAACAATTAACAAATACAAAAAATATACAAATAGTCCACAAATACCAGCAATATCGATAGAATAATCTTTTTTCAACAACCACTTCTCCATTCTTCATCTCATAGTAGTTCTCTTACATCTCAACAAAATCAAACAAAATCAACCAATGGATTTTCCCTTTCCATCCGTGTGTGTGTGTGTGTGTGTGTCTCTCTCTCTCTCTCATTACAGAACTTCAAAACATAAATCTCAAGTTTTAAACAAATTTCCAAGTCTGCATGAGTGTCAGTTTGCACACATTTATTAACTTATTCTTTTACTTCTCAACTTCTTCAACCAATTTTCGCTTTCCACAAGACAACTCTCCATTGTGTGTGTGTGTGTGTGTGTGTGTGTGTGTGTGTGTGAGGGCTTCCTACTTGCTGGTGGGCAGCGTGTCATCGGAGCCGAAGTCGACGTGTTTGACCAGCATCATGACGGGGTCGGTGCTGATGAAGTTCATCAGCTTGGCCCGGTAGTATTTCCCATCGCTGTACTCTGCCAGGCAGGGAGCGCCTGCACACAGACAGGTTGTAGTAGTAGTAGTATTAGTATTAGTATTAGTATTAGTAGTAGTAGCTATAGGCCTGTGCCCATATGAACATTTCATAGTACGATTATCTCGACCAAAATTATCTCGATATACAATATTATCTTGATGGTTTTTACAAACATTAAAACTTTAAAAACAGTACTGTAATGTGTTTCAATGACTTAAAAACGAATTTATCATATCAATCACAAGACTTTTTCTTAAAGGTCTTAAGTGAAGTGATGTAAAGGATCCTGTGTGCTTGGTTTACCAGGAGGGAAGCTGGTGAGCCACGGCAGACTGTCCACATCCTGGTTGATTCTGGCCAGAGCCTCGTCCAGACTCTCTGCATCCACCTTCACATCAGCAGGCTCCTCCACAGGCCACAGGAACAGCTGCCACACACACACACACACACACACACACACACACAGATGTGGGTCTCCACTCGACAAAAGCACAAGTATTTTACTGACACCTCTGGTACCTGAATCAAGAGTTTAGTATACACGAGTACAGCTTAATAAATGTTTACATGGTGCTCTTCTTAGTACCTGTAAGTAAGTCTGATAATGTAAATAGCCAATCATTTGTCGATTGTGATATTTGAATTTGTCGTTTGTCCGCTCTCTCCTTTCTCTGTGGAACGCACAAACTGTTATAAAATAATACAAAGTCTAAGCAATGTAAACAAAACATACTGCACTGAAACAGTGAAGTGAAATGTAAGCAGATGGTAAGTTTTATGTCTGTTTTCAAGTTTTGTGTGGAGCCCAGGAAGATCATCACACACCTGGACCCCTCTTGAACTAACCTATCTTCTTCCCCTTCTTTAAGAAATAAAAATAAAAATAAAAAAACAAATTTCAAATGCTACTTATTCCTATTAAAAGGCCTAGCTGATGAAGACTGTGATGATAAAATGTACTTATTGTAAGTCGCTTTGGACAAAAGCGTCTGCTAAATGACATAATGTAATGTAATGTAATGTAATCATGAACAGCGAATGGGGATCCTAATAATAAACAAATATTAAACAGTAAACAATGCACATTCTACATACAGTATATGCTCTTTGCACTGGACTGTCAATTGTAAACTACAAACATCTGTAAATCTGTCAGTAATCATGACGAGAATCCAGCTTAGTCAGAAGAGACTCTTCATTAGCATCTGCAAAACACAACTTCTTTAATATCTTTTTAATTATTTATATCCTTTATTACCTTTTTGTTTACATCCTTAAGTGTCTTTTACACCTCTATCCTTTACTGCTGCAATCACCCCATTTCCCCTCAGGGATTAAGTTCATCTCATTTTAGACAATGATATCTCTACGGTTAGCTGGTTAGCAAAGCCTATAGACCAGTGGTTCTCAACTTGGGGTCCGGGGACCACCAGGGGCCCTTGAGGGGGTTCCAGGGGGTCCCCAGCAGGTTTATGAATTGTTAAACTTCAGCATTATTTCATTTACAAGAAGTTAACACAATTAGAGAATGTATAAGAATGACTGTTTTGATCATATTTTCTCTGTTATCTCTCTGCCTACAATACAGATAGTCATGGGATTCTGGACAAAACCATATCTGACAATAAAAATATTCTCAGATTTGGGTCCGAGAGACAAAATCTCATCAAATGTGGGTCTGTGGCTCTAATGTGGACTAAATTAGGAGTTCTTGATATGAAAAAGGTTGAGAATCACTGCTCTGGACTGTAAATCAGCAGGTTTTCTCTGTGGTGAGTGTTTACCTCGTTGGGGGTCCAGAGGTGTTTGACTCTGACCTGGAACCGCTGTCCCTCCTGTGGCAGCTCTGGGTAGGTGAAGGGCCCGAGCACCGGCTCCTCTGGGCTCTTCAGACCCTGCAGACAAAGCAGCAGCAGCAGCATTCAGAGCATTTTACAGTCAAACGTAACGTAAACGTAATGTAAAGCGCGAATGTAAACAATGTGGCGGTGCTTACATTTACGTTTTTCTTATACTTCTGCATTGATGTGCGTGTAGCATGTTGTTGAAATGCCGTACACAGGGATGCAGTGTTTAAAAAAAAATCATATCACAGCAAAAGAAGGAGGATTCAAAGCTGTGTGTGTGGTGTCATGCACCAAAAACACTCTCAATCCATTTCTCCACGTTCATTTTCCAGCATCTCTCTGAGCCTTACCAAGAACAGGCCGTTTCTGTCGCCGTGTCTTTAAGGCTCATTAATATTAATGACCCCTCTGTTCCGATTGGCTAACCGTTTCGAGAGTGAAACGTGAGACGCCGCGGCCCGGCGGCTACAGGTAGGGAAAACTCTCCGGTAATAAACAATGACGACCGCTCGACCGCTTTGAAAAAAACACTTTGTTAGTCTATTATTTCTTACAGAAATGATAATGAGCGAACCTTTGTGACGCCACAAAGTTACGGAAGTCCAAACGGCTCGTTTAGAGGCTCGCTTTTCTAATATGGATTGTGTGGATTTAGTTGGCGACCATGCGTTTTGATACTTTCACCATGTTTAGATAGACCATCCAACTCCTTTATCATCACAGAGGCAAGGGGAGTCCTGCTTTACATGATATGGGACCTTTAAAGGATACGGGACGCTCCTCTCTCTTACCTCAGTGTCGATGTCCCGGTCATCCAGGTAGGCGACAGGAGACGTCATTATGTTTCCCTGCAGAGAGACACACATGTTGCTGCTGCTTCATCTGAAACTTACACAGCTTCTGACCGTCTTCATCTGCTTTTCCACATATCTAAAATACTCATATTGGTTTCATTTTCTCTGGACAGTTGCACTGACATGAGCAAAAATGTAGCTCTGCTTCAAAATAATGTCTAGCATTGGAGTCAAGCTTTATTGTCAAGTAAATTTACATAGAATACTAAAACATACCAAGAAACGCTATATACTATCCACTTCTGTACTACCAATCCTTTCCAATCCCAAAACTTTGAAGACATTTTTCTCAGTCTCATTACTCTGAACAAAAAACTGACAAAACACTCCTGTCCCGGTTATGTAAGAAGGCAGAAAGTGCTGAATTATGGGTACGTTTTGGGTAAGTATGGGAACGTTTTTAAGTTTTGTATCATGTTTTTTCATGCTTTTATCTTGTTTCTTGTGCCTTTGTCCTTTTATTTATTTGTCATTCCTTGTTCTTTTTAGTCTGACTCTGACAGACCCACACCATCTCTCTCTCTCTCTCTCACACACACACACACACACACACCTGCTGTGCTAAGGCGGAGGAGCCGTCCATGGAGGCGTGCTGGTGGTGACACAGGATCCTGCTGAGCGCCATCCCATCCAGGGAGATGTGGACGGTCAGACAGTCCCGCGGCTCTGTCGGCAGCTCCTGAACATGAAGAGGTTCATGCCAAAATACACACACACACACACACACACACACATCCACCGTGTGAAACATGTGACACCTGCTCTGACAGAGTGCAGCTGTATGAGAGTAAAACTCATTTAAAAATCAAGTTGTTTCTGAAAATGTTGAGCAGTAACCATCAGGCAAGATCATTTTTTTCATTACAAACTGGAAACTTCGCATTTTGGCATCAAACTGTTCACATAGTAATACTTTCATTAACAAAAAACAGATACATACATACATTGTTATAGACTTACTTTCACGTAATGTTATGTAATGTGATTTTGCCCGCCTCTTGTTTTCTTATGTTTTTAATTTTAACTGCTTTTTTGTTTGAATCTATTTCCTAACATTCATCTCCTTTCTTACAACTGTTCCTCTTTTTTTATGCACTTTGTAAACTCTGCTTTTAGAGAGGTGTATAAATCCAGCTTGTCGTTATTATTATTAATCCAACAGCCACTTTGGAAAGGCTCAGAGCTCCTTTTATATTCTGATTATTCTATTTGGCTGGTGAAACAGTGACAGTAGCTGGTGACTTTCTGAATGAATGGCCGGTGGACAGAGCAGTGAGTATTAAGTACCATACATCTCTGCACTGTGACAGTACTGCTGTACGTGAGTGTGAAGTTTCCATGTTAACTTTACCGTGACCTGCACGTCCACACAGCGGTTCAGCAGCAGCTCCTTCAGCAGAGCCACCGCATCCTGCTGCCACTGTCTGCCAACCTGGGGGGAAAAGAAAAAGGGATTTATTCAAAATGAACAACTGAGAAACAAGAGTTTACTATGAATCCAGGAAAACACCGACAGAGAGAGAGAGACACGCAGATATAAAGATAAACAGATACAGACAGGCAGACAAATATAAACACACAAAAAATAAATAAAATAAAGTAATGGCATTCAAGTTTGTCACTAAAATCCTGTGCAGCTGTGGCTCTAGACAGGGTATCTGCAGGTTTCAGAAAGCCAAATTTAAAACTTTTTAAGGCCTTTTTAAAATTCTACCACGAATTAGATTTACGACCAATTAAAAAACAAAATAAAGAAACAAAGCTGGCAACAACCAGCCATTTCCAACTGAACATAACTGTATATAAGATTATTTTAATACTCGATAAGTCCTTAAATTTAGCTTATTTATTTTGAGACTTTTTAAAAAGGACCTGTGTATACCCTGACACACACACACACACACACACAAACACACTCTCTCTCTCTTACAGGGTTGACTCCATGCAGCTGGCAGGGCATACAGAGCTGAGGAACGTCTTCACACAGCAGCATGGGGTAGACATGAACCACCGGGATGTTCTCCACCAGGCCGTAGTCCACGTAACGGACCTGGTCACACACACACACACACACACACACACACACACACACACACACAGAAGCCCATACAGACACATTAATATACCTGCAACATTCTATTCCATAGCTTTCTTGGAGTCATCTATTCTAAGTGGTTGAAACTGACAAGGAAAACTCAACATGTGGTAAAACTCTGGTGTGTGTGTGTGTGTGTGTGTGTGTGTGTGTTCCTGACCTTGACCTGCCCCCCCAGGGCCTCCAGCAGCTGTCCTCGGTACCACAGCATGTCCGGTCCGATGACGGCGCAGCCCAGCACCGACTTCCAGGTGTAGGGCTTCTGTCTGGGCAGCGTCTTCATGCTCTGCTGGATCCGCTCCCTCAGCTGCTCCAGCTGACACTCTGACACACACACACACACACACACACACACGCACACACACACAGGCTTTAGGTTCATTTCCCCTGATTTCAGTATCGACTACTGCGACTGACAAACCACAAGAGAGGCATCGATGCACCAGCAGACCATCGGTATCAGTCTGATATTTGGCTGATTGTGGAAGTGGCGTTTGTGTTTTTCTGGGAGAGCGTGTCACTTAACACAACTGTCAAATTAGCATAAGAATAAAATATGGTCTTTCGTTTTAAAACCTCTTCATTATCTTAAGATTGGCCTGTCTGAAAAGAGAATCCACCTGCATTTGTACTAAGATTATTTTGTTTCTTTCTTCTCTTTTTCTTTTCCCCACAAAGTATAGGCTCTTTAGAACTGTTTAATTTGCATTTTTGACTATTTGACTATATTTATGCTTTTTCAGTTGGAGGAAAAATGTCAAAGGAAAGACGTATTTGATTGAAATCCTCTGACAAAGTATATATATATATGAAAGATTCTTACAAAAATGCATATCGGTATTGGCCAATATGGGTGGGAAAATATCTGATATCGGTATCTGCCTCAAAAAAACATATCACTGCCCCCTAAGAGACTGTTTGTCCGTCAAAGGGAAATCTGGTGTTTTGCAGAAATCCACATGTATCCCAATTCATATCGCAATCTTAATATTCACAAAAAATCAGTGAGTCCCAGGGTAATGTGTGTGTGAGCGGTGCTGGACGTGAACCTGCGTGGTGCGTCCTGGCGTAAATGACGCCGTCCTCTCCGATGGCAGAGACGCTCATCTGGATGTGACCGTGGCAGGGAAGCTCTGGAGGGTGGTACAGCTGAGTCTTCACCTGCACACACACACACACACACACACACACACACACACACAATACAACCAGAACGATAGATAAAAATAGTTTTGACAGCATTTCTCCATGGCTGTTGCTTTGGGAATGGTGATTCTACACATTGCATACTATTACTCACATATACTTTTCCTGCCCAGTCTGTTTGCGTTTGTGTGTGAGTGTGTGTGTGTGTGTGTGTGTGTGTGTGTGTGTCCTCACCTTCTCGGCGGACACATGGGTGCGGGGGGCCGGTTTGGGAGGAGTGGAGGTAGGGGTGGAGTTGGAGGTGGGTGAGAAGGGGAATGGAATAAGAGCAGGGCGAGCTGGAGTAGAGGGAGGGGAGCGCTTGCTGTCCGTGTCGGGGCCGCCCGGCTGCTTCTCGCCGACTGGAGGCTCTGAGGCGGTTTCCTCTGGTTTTGGCACGACAGCCTCTCTGGAAGAAAACACAGGCAGGCGAATGGAAACACACAGAACAAAGAAAGAGGAGGACTTTTACCTTTTTGAAGTTCCTCCTTTTTTTTAACAGCTTCAGCAGTGGAAGTCTGTAAAATCTGCAATGAAGCCTCACCCTGCCTTAAAGAGCTTTTAACTCTAAAATAATTTCATTAGTCTGGTTTCAGTGGAGAGTTTTAGGGTCCCATGAAGGTCTAAATGCTGTTTCAGAGGCTTTTCCACCAGGACAAGAAGACAATTCTGGAGGAAACGCTGAATACTTGTAATGTTTTGGATTTTTTTTTGGCATGAAAAGTGTCAAATTTAAAAGACATAAAAAACTGGCACAAAATATCGGCTGTTGGTAGCTTCAATACAAAATTATGAGTATCAGCCCTCAAAAATCCATATCAGTCAAACCTTAGCTGCCACACATCTAGAAAAAAAGAATGAAATTATAGATAGGCAGACAGACAGACAGATAAAACAGCCAAATAAAAATATGGTTGTATCTCTGCATTTTTGAATTCAGTTGGAGCTGCTGGTGTGAGGTCTAATAGAAAGAAAGAAGGAGAGAAATGGGGAGAAGAGAAAAATGAAGTCCTTTGAATACCTTTAAATCATATATTGATAATATTCACACACACACACACACCTTGGCTTCCTCTCCCGCAGGGCGAGGCCCTCGCTGACCAGGGAGTCTGCAAAGCTGACAAACTGTCCCACCTGGTTGGAGCAGGACAGAACGACGGGGACGGGACGCTCATCTGTCAACTCCTGGACAGAGACAGATGGCCAACTGGTCATTACAGGAGAGGAGAGGAGAGGAGAGAAGAAGAGAGGAGAGGAGAGGAGAGAAGAGGAGAGAAGAGAAGGACATATGAGGAGAGGAGAGAAGAAGAAGTGACAGGAGAGGAGAGAGAAGGAGAATTGACAGGAGAAGAGAAGAGAAGATAGGAGTGGAGAGAAGGAGAGTAGATAGGAGAGTTGACAGGAGAGAAGATAGGAGAAGAGACAGGAGAGGAAAGGAGATAGGAGAGGAG